>NW_010118134.1:0-16962 GCF_000699245.1 Pterocles gutturalis
AGCCCCCTTTCAGCACTGGAAGGCTGGTGGAAGGCCCCCCCAGAGCCATCTGAGTGCTGCCATCAGAGCAACATACACATGGTCAAGGGAACCCCCAAGGCAAGCCCAAATCTGATCCAGGGTAAAATACCCTAATGCTGCAATGACCCAGATTTAAACTACAGAGATCACACAGGATGGTCCCAGACCAGCAACCATCAGCAGTAGAGGGTTAAAGAGGGTTAAGCAGGACTCAAGACAGTGGGATCTCGTTCCCAGTTCTGCCACCTCTAATGTGGTTTAAACATCCACCTTCAGTGTGACTCCATTTTTTTTCCTTTTAGAAGGGATCCTAAAATTTTCCATTCCCCTGTGGGCTCTGTAATACTGCTTTGCTATGAAGCAGAATTGGATCCTCAGACCAAAAAAAAAGGCATACAAGTATCACTGAGCTGAAACAAAAGCTTGCAAATTACTGACGGCTGGGACCACGCTTTAAAGCTCTGTGTGCCAAGGAGCCTCAGGGATGGAAAAACCCAACAGTGTAAGAAAAACATATGATAGGAATAGGAAACGAGCTAGAAGGAAGTGGAGTAGAAAAGCATGAAGGAGGAAGAGCCTGAAATGGTTAGTCTGTCCCCTCTTCAGGACTCTTGTTAGACTATTCCCATAAAGACATTCTCCAGCATAGCTTCACCCACTCGAGGATATTTTTGAAGCTTGGTTAGGAACCGGGAAGGAAGCAGAGGCTTAGCAACAGCACTGGGAATCCTGGGCTGTGCTGGCGAGGGGACAGAGACAGTGCACTCAGGGCCCCAAGGTCTGCCCAGCAGTCGGTACTGCGGTGCGAACACACGGCACAGCGGTGCAGAGGTACCCGGGGCACACGGTGTGAACACGCGGCACAGCGGTGCAGAGGTACCCGGGGCACCTCCGGCACCAGCTGGTAAATTTGCCATAAAACACGTTCTTTGCATAGAGGTAGACAAGTGCTCTGAAAAAAAACCGCCCCAGAAGCTTACGCCGAGCACACACATCCTGTGCCATACTCCAGCAGACAGAAAGGGCCTTGTTTTTGCAAGTTCCCCATCCAAAAGTCTCAGCTTTGTCTTTGGGTAAGACTTGGGATTGGTCCTTCCTCCTTTCAAACTGCCTTAGCGGTGGCAATGTTTCAGGACCTGCGCTGGAAACAAACCACCGTCATTACAGCCCTGTCTCAAACGGGATAAACCAAAACCAGAACACAGCATTGGGAGAGAGGGGATCAGAAGTTCTTGCTAGCACGTTTCCAGAACGCTGGATGCTCTGTCTCCTGCCAGTATAAAAGAAACACGAAGAGCCTTGGCTTTATGAAGCACCTGGCTGCAATCTCTCGGCTCCTTGGCTCCCCAAGGCAGCTTTAGGGCCAGGTTCAATTTGAAGCCTTTTTATCGGGAGATACAATTACCTTAAATAAGGGAATAATTTTCTGTGTGGTCAAATCGAATCATTCCAGCTTGGAGAAGGCTGTGGGTTTTCCTGTTGATTTAAATGGCTACATTTAGCCCATACAGCCCTTACTGCAGAACAATGACTTTCTCTCCAGAAGCCCCAAGAGTTTTCATTCCTGACAACTTCATTCTGCAGCGCGGTGAGGGCCGGTCTGGGGTTCCTCAGCACGGCCCTCCGAGAAGATGGGCATGCAGAAGAGTCTGGAGAACGCCTGGGGCTGAGCGGGTCTGTCCTGCAGAAACAAGCTGTGGGATGACACAGGAGCCTTGTTCTGGCAGTGGAGAAAAGCACCTCGCGTTCATATGAAGCAAGGTAAATTTAATCTGCTCTGGCATAAGAGGATCCAAGGTTCTGCTGAAAAAAAGGCTGGTTGACTTGGTATCCCAAATTCAACAGAGGCGTCCCCAGTTCAGACTGCCCGACTGGTTTCATGCAGAAAGTTCAGTCTGAGGGCAAACTGGTTTCACTTCAAGTGGGGCACCCACTTAATTCCCTCCCAATTCTGACCATAAAATGCTCTGGGAAATTTCAATGCTGAGTTGGAGCAACATCACCATGGTAATAACCGGCATTTTCATTTGAGACAATTCAGAAAAAAATATCCTGTGACATAATCCCCAAAGTTAGGTCTGCAATGCGCTAATGTAAAAACTATATTTACTCCAGTGGTTTAAATCATTACTTTAATCTCGGTCGCTCCCGGTATTGAAATGTGACCTCATGGTATGGATGACAGCAGCTCTCTGCCACATGGGTCATCGCAGCGGATTTCTGTCCTGCATAGCCCGGGGCTGAAGTCACACTGGACACCAGGGCACTGCCCAGGGGCTGCAGGGGACCTTTACCCATGGCTGGGAATGTTTCAAATGCTCTGTGCCCCAGCGTGCACATCACCTCCCTGGCCTCCTGCTCCATGAATTAATTTCCATGAGGAAGCGGGAAGGAGTTGCAGTTCCTTTCCCTCATCCTGAAACAACCATTTTTAAACTAATAATAACAACGTTCAGCTAACTGCAACCTAACCGATACCAGCTTACGGATAGGAAAAGACAAAATAAACAGGCAATCAATACAAGCTACTTCTGACAGCAGAAGAAAAGTCTTCTCATCTTTTTCTCGCATGCACACGCACATTTGATTTGAACTTGAAATCCTACTTTTCTGATGGGGGGAACCTAAGTTATGCAGCAAAGCTAAGCTGAAACCCACTCCGAGTCTGCTGCCTGGAAAAAAGCAAACTGTTGGTGCTTCCTAACCATCAGAACAAACCAGCAGCACCACCAAGGGCAGCTGGACTCGGCAGCCAAGCCTCTCTCAAGCACACGGGAATATATTTACACCATGGAAGTCTGAGTCGTTACTTGCAAGGTCTTTGTGCTCATGGTTGCTGCATCCCTTTCTCTATGTATTTGGTTGAATATTCTTTTTCATCCTTCTTGGTGTTTCTAGCTAGGACTTCAGCAGCCTTTTAACATTTTTCCTTTTTTTTGAAAAAAAAAACAAAAAAACCCCAGCAAATAAAGGTAAAGCAGCTGACTGCCTGAGGGTAACCCTAGAGTAAGGAACACACACCCGCGTGCTCACAGTCGGGCACCCAACAGAGCAACACGCAGCCAGTGTTTTAAACACTCGACGTGTCCCCTGAAATGTTTTTCTAAAGACAGACCCCTTGTGCTCCCGGGGAGGGGTATCCCCCCGGCTTCAGCACTTACCACACCTTGGAGGGCAGATCCGTCCGTAGAGGCACCAGCAGGCTCCAGTCCCTGTGCGGGTGTTTGCGGGCAGCTGATGAACAATTATTTCGACAAGCCGTTTGTTTCCACGAGGAAGCTTTCGGCGACGGATGGGAGATTTGCTGGGATGGGCAAGTTCTCTGAGGGATGCTTCGAACTGGATGTTTTCTGTGCATGAATTCTAGGGGCACGGAAGGACTTCTGAGGTCTCGCCAGGCAATCTGCCACAGAAATGGTGCCACCTTGCCACTTAGTGAGGTTTTAAGATACTTCTCCAGCCAAAATAACTTTTTAAGAGAAGCAGGTTGTCTCATGTTTAGAGAGACTTGGCCATTTTAGTTGAAACATTTCCTTCTAAGTCAACCTAAAAAAAAGCCCTGGTGTGGATGACTGGGATGGAGAACCCAGCGCGAGGCTGTACGGCACGGTGCCTGCAGGGTACGTGGCATTTAGCCCTCTTACAACGAGGTTAATACAAAGTACATGTGTTCGAAGCTCCTACCCCCCCAAATATCACTTTCAGTCTCGCCTGACTTTTTATGAGCCGCAATAAATCCCATAAAGCTTCTGCCCACTGCCATTAGGGCAAAGTACTCACTAAAATGTTGGAATGTATTCATGCTCCTGGCAGAAATATATTATTTTTATTCTCTATATTGAATCATTTTAATTGTAAAGTGATAGCTGAAGCGAGAAGTCGATGTTTCAGTCGCACGTCACAGGGTAACAGCTTTGGCTGTCATCGCACCACTAACAATAAATGTAAGTAATAAAACTTTTGTTTTCAAAGAGAAATGTTCCCTGACGAAAACCGCTACATTACATCTCCCTTGTTTGGCCCGACGGGCGTCAGAAGGGACGGCAGCTTTTCCCAGCGCTGTTCCTGATGCCTCAGGACACGGTGCTATGAGGCAGCCACGAGAGGAGAGTGTGGTTTAGACAACTGGAGAGCCGTAATTGTGGAAAACTCAAGCTGCTTAAAGAATGAAATTGTACTTTTAACAAATGAAGACTGATTGCTTTGAATAAGCTGGAACAAGTTGCTGCCACTTGGAGTAAAATTAACCTCTAACCTCCCATGGCTTTAACTGTCTAGGTGTTACTATGTCTGGTTGTTTCTGTGATCCTTTTAATGAACCAGCACAGAAATTAGGATTTCTATTTCAATAATACCTTTCGCAATTAATAAAACACATGCTGTCCCAGGTTCAAAAGTTTCAAAAAATGTTTCACCCCACAAAATTTAAAAAAAAATAAAGTTTTGGGGAAAAAAAAAAACCTCCACTGCATGTGTAGGGGAGAACTTTGCTGATGAATCCAAGGAGTTCCCGTCCCTCCACATGGTCCATCCTGAGCTGGTGGCCGGGATGGTGCTGATGGCCGCATGCTGTGCTGCCTCCCAGGCACCGTGTCAGCTGCAGGAGCAGAAATGTTATCGGCACAGGAGCGGGGAGAGGAGGATTCCCCGGCTCCTTGTCGGGCGGCCTGGCGTGACACAGGGCTGCCTGAGCATAGGATGCTTGTCTTGGTTTCTCTTCTGTACCCGACTGCTGATTTTTGCAAGAGCTGGAAGAAATGTAATTATTTCTGAGACTTTTTCCCCATCCTCTCTTGGATTTGGACAAAACTGATGATGAACCTCAAAACTGGCCCCACAGGCTCTGGCTGCTTTGCAGGTCGGGAAACCTTTCCTAGGCAAGCTGGGATCTAAAATCTTAAGTCAGTGCCACAAACAGGATCTTAGCATTTCTTAAGGATTTTACCTTCGACTTTCTTCTGCAGGTAAAAACACTACAGAGCAATCAAGTCTTTCAGCAGAATAAATTTCCTTTTTTCCTCTTTGTAAGCCTTTTTGGAATTAATCCAGAAAGAAATCACCTGTAGTCTCGAGATTAAAACAGAAGTTTTCTAGACAATGAACTATCAGACTTCAAGTAACCATATCCTGCAGACTGTTAACTCAGTCTCCACACCTTTTCAGGGACTTGAGACAAAAATTACTACAACCACATCAGTACAGAGGTGAGTGACACTGGTTCCAGCAATCAAAGCCCTGCCTCCCTCCATTGCTCTCCTTGTCCCGAGGCCTGGGAGGATTTCTCAGGTGACCAGTGACAAGTCACAGCCGCAACTCCCCTGTCCCACCCAATGCTGGGGCTCTTTCTAGCCTGTGGCTTCTTCCGAATGGCCTGTTTTCTGCTCTTTTCTGCTTTAAGGGATACTGCTCGGCTGGCTTACCTCCCAAGGGCAGCACTGTGTGCAAACACATGCCCAGGAGCAGAGGACTGGCACTGGTAACTCAGAGATCAGCTGTAACGTCAACCCGCTGTTCAGCTTGGATGTGTGGGGCATCTCCACTGTGGGACTAGAGAGACAGAGTAAATAACACCCTCCTGCAAACAGCAAAGCACCTGCACACACAGCTACAGGCAGAAACAACTTTCGGTTGAGCATCATTCTGGATCCAGTGAGTGCTGTCTGGATGATTCCCTGGGAAGACTCTGCTCCAAGTCTTGCTCAGCCAGCAAAACCTGCCGAGTGAACAGAACCAAGTTTTTGTTTCTATCGGGAAACCTCAACTGAACAATGGGGGACATGTAACAGACCTCTGTGCTCCTTTATTCTGATTCTTTACTTGAAAAAAAAAGGCCTCCTGGCTCTCCCGAGACGTGCCTTCCCAGCACGAGGTGCCGAGGACCTGCCAGCTAACCTGTTCTTCAAGGGAGCTTGTAATAACTCCACAAAGCCGTACGGAACGTTACACAGAAGAATGAGGTCCATCAAATAGGACAAGAGGGGAGAAAGCACACATCTGTCACCTTGCTGAGTGAAGGGCCAGTGCTCTTACAGCCAACTGCTGCTGAGCCCCTACATCACCCTTACGAGTCGCTCTCAGGCGTGCCAAGAAGAGGAGACGATGCCTGCAAGATCTCAGCAGAAGTTCGGCACAGGGAAGACAAGCCAGTGAGCTCCAATTTAAACAAATGGCCCAGGTTGCTATGGAAACGTCAAGGATGGAAAAACAGCACTTTGAAAAGAAAACATAGCGAGGCAGATTTCCTATCCACTCTGAAAAGGTTTATAACCAGAAAAGGCAAAGTGGGTGTTAAATGCTTTTTCGCTAAGTCAATAGGAGCAGCACTTGAGAAGGAAGCTTATGGATTTGCAGCACCCATCATACAGCTTCTATCCCAAACCCCAGAAGAACAGGCTGCTCTACTTTGCCAGTACTATGGTATGAAAATTCTGGTTTCTTAACCCATTCCTGGCACCCCGTCTCCTTCTATATTACTACTATAGCTATAAATTACTATACGTAGCTATACTAAGCCCATCAGTCATGACAAGTGGAAAATATATAGCTAGAACTGATCTGAGACAAGAGGAATAAAAATATCTATGGCTTTAAAGCTAATCAGAACTGAAAATCCTCAAGAGTGGTTTTTTTTTTCCTAAAAAAGGAAAAAATATACAGCAGAGATGGCAGAACTCCACTACCGATTTTAAATGGCACATGCTCAGATCAGCCTGGTGTGGCCCAACAGATATATATATACATAAAAAACAGATTTTTTTTTTCTTTTTTTTTCCCCTAATCAGATACACTCTAGATATATATACATAAAAAACAGATTTTTATTTTTTTTTTTCCCCTAATCAGATACACTCTAGACTCGGCAACAGCTCGTGCTGGAATATCCAACTGTTCTGTGATTGAATGATTATTGCAAGTAGCATGGAGACAGCGTGATTCCTGACACCAGTCTGGTTAATTAATAATGTTATTGTTTACATAGGTGTTAAATAAATCAATGGTTACATATCATTAATGGAACCAGTTGCCCTTTTTTTTCCAGAACAGCTCCATCCTGCATGTTCCCTCGGGGTGGCAGGCCACCATCCATCCTTACCAAAGACAGCTTCCACTCATCTGCTCCTTATCGTCAAGCCTGAGGGTTATTACACTTCAGAAAAGCTGATGGCTATTTTGGAAGAGGGAATCTCAACTGGGGCAACTAGTAGACTTAATCTGTTCGAAAACCACAGACAACAAACAGTTTTGAGGAGTGCAATTTTTTCAGCTTTTCATGGAAGACACACGCATACCCTGCTGGAAAATAACATTTCAGAATGAAGAAGGAGGAAAAAAGTAAACCCACAGTTTGTCTCTTCTACATAAAAAAATATTGTCACACCTGCCGCAGGGAGCATACGAGGTAACTAAAGATAAATTTGAACAAATGACAAGGGGAGAGAGAGGGGAAAGGAAAAGGCTACAAGAGGCAGTTTGGGAAACACTGGAAGAATATAGGGAATACAGAAAATAAAATTCAGAGATGCTCTGTAGGCAAAGCAGCTCTTAGCACCTGCTCCACCACCTCGTATGTACAGACTACTCCATGCTTAGATTAGCGAGCCTGGTGGTAACAGCGAAACCAAAAACTCCAGGAAACTCCCCCCACCCTGCCCAAATCCCCTGTGTACATATAAACCTTTGTTTACACATAAACAATACATCTCACTTTAAATTAATGTAATGTATTCTGAGTTTAAACCTTTTTTCAAAAAGCTGTTGGCTGGGAATATTGTACTGTCAAAAGAGTCCTGGGAAGGAAGAAAGCCTTATAACCGGAAAATAAATCATTTGGGTGGCAATTTTAGAAATACTGTCTTCAACTCCATATAGCTAGGGGAAAGGTTCCTCCAGCCATCTTCAAGTTAAAGAATTGAACATAACTACATATTGACCATTCGTCGTACGTTACCCCCTACGCTTGACTCCAGCAGCAGAAACAGCTGAATAGCCATCTTTAAGTTAAAGAATGGAACCTAACTACATATTGACCATTCGACGTACGTTACCCCCTATGCTTGACTCCAGCAGCAGAAACAGCTGAATAGCAGCACTAGAAATTTTCAAGCTGCCCTGGTCTCTAGTGAAAAATCTTTAGGGGCCATGAGAACACCAACAGGCTCAAGACTTCACAAATCTCATTTTTGTGTGCATCCATTAAGTTAAAGAATGGAACCTAACTACATATTGACCATTCGACGTACGTTACCCCCTATGCTTGACTCCAGCAGCAGAAACAGCTGAATAGCAGCACTAGAAATTTTCAAGCTGCCCTGGTCTCTAGTGAAAAATCTTTAGGGGCCATGAGAACACCAACAGGCTCAAGACTTCACAAATCTCATTTTTGTGTGCATCCATTTTGAGAACTGTAAGAGTGCTCAGGGCATTCAGGAACAAATTTCTACCTACAGGAAAAATGTCCCTGCCAAAAGCTCTCCCGAGGAGATGTGGGCTGGAACCTCCTCTGCTCTAAAGCCATTTCCTGCTGGCCCGGCAGGCAGGAGGTTGCGATCAGCTGCCACCTGGCTAGGTGACTTTTTTGGGAGGAGGTAGGGGGAGGAAGGAAGGACCCACAAGTTCCCAGCTGACAAAGAAACTTGACCTCTACACCAACTGTTCCCCTTGCAGCCAGGGCACTCAGGACAGGGGGAGGAACGTGCCTTCTCCCCACTGTCACCAGATTTGGATATAGGCAGCAGCACAGTTGACACATGAGAGGCAGCAGAACATCACAGACACCAGCAACCAAAGGGTATCACCTCAAGAGAGCTCCGTGAGATACAACATTTATCTTATAAATAATTTTATTCTTGGAGAGCAAACCTTGGTTTTCTCCCAGACCAAAGGAAGTAAAGAAACTCAAACACAATTTGCAAACATTACAAATTGTAACTGAGAAAGTAAGTGAAAAACTGTTCTTCCGCAACGGTATCAGTCTCCAGGGCAGTTACGTGCCATAGCATCATTGAATTCAAATGAGCTGCAATTTCCACAGGCTGAGGGTTTGGGGCTTAAAAGTTTCCATCTAGTACCCATCTCCAGCTCTCTCTTGCAGCGTGACTGCTCTTAACACAGTGAAAATAAATGTAGCTTGTATGAACTGATAAAGGCCGAGTACCACCCCCTTAGAATACCTGGAGAAATTAGCACCGGCCCTCGGTTCAGGAAAACCACTCTGTCAGGACTGCTGAGCCTGAGCACGCATACAGGGATCTGCACAAGGCTTCAGCTACCCACAGAAAGTAAACGTGAAAATAAGCGTCTGCCTCCTTCAGCACTGACTCTCAGGAGATACATCACAGAGCCCAGATCTTGGATTCAAATGCAAGGAATTAACACTACATATACTCCAAAAATGCGTTTTTATACAAACTGGATGAAAATGAAGACATTATTAGATAACCAAGTAAGTCTTCTAATAACATTCCTTCATTTTAGAAGAATTAAGCTATTTCAAAAGCTGTCTGGTGCTTTAGGTAGAGAAGCTGCTTCTAGAGCTGTTTGATATACAAAGGTAAAGATTCTGCCCAATTTCAGATCACATAGATTGAAACAGCTCAACAGGCTGTCCTTGAGGTCATCAATAACACTAAAACATCGGCATAACAGAAAGTACAGCCATCCCAAACCTGTGTTTTGATCCAGCGCACTGGAGGCCGTTTAGCACCATACCTGACTTCACATCCAGACAGCTGTCGTCAGCTCGCTGGTTCCTACCAACAAGCGAGATGTACCTAGGGCAGGCAAACGTGAAGAACTCCACCAAGTCAACCTCAAATCATGTCTGAGCTGCTGACTGCTGCTCTGTGAGGCTCGAGAGAGAATCCTCCAAGTAATATTCTTCAAAGCAATATGCACTGACCTAGGAGCAGTAGCAGCAGAGTGAGTGCTGCAGCTGGCGCTACTGCACTCTCAGCGGAGCTTTGCAACCGATTTACACGGTGATTATAATAATTTGGGCCCAAATCTTTGGATCAGTTCTTCTGGGTATCAAATCTGACAGCACAAGCCTAATTTTTAGAGATGCTGACATTTTGTGTCCCACCTGAAGTCACTGGAAGCCACAACTTAGTTGTGCTAAAAAGAAAAAAACAAAAAAGAAACTAAGAATTTATTAGCAAATTCTGAAAGTAATGTTTTTCATCTCTTTGTGTCTATTTTCCTGCCTGTGACACAGAGGTAGCTTTAAAGCAGCAGGAAGGGAGGACTGTTAATACTCAAGCAATGGGCAGCTTCAACCCGGCTAATTAAGCTCCTGGCTAAGTTGTCTCTGCTGCTTGCCTTTGTCTGTCTTGTCTCCATGAATAAACAGGTAGGATAAAGTCTGACCACCAAGTGCACAGCAGAAAGGAATCTTGACCCTCTGTTCTAGGAGACGCTAGTGTAATTCGAGTAGTTATACAAATAATCAAACTGATTGCTTCATTGGAACAGATTTCGCAACCTGAAAATAAAAAGCAATGCACTACTACCCCTTGGTGAAATGAGTAATACTTGGGGATCATGGAGTGCTGCTTTCTCATTTCTGTGCACACACCACACGTACGTACAGCTGGCTTTACACAGAAGAATCCTGTCTTGTCCCCTTGAAAAGGGGAGA
Source organism: Pterocles gutturalis (assembly GCF_000699245.1). Lineage (NCBI taxonomy): Eukaryota > Metazoa > Chordata > Aves > Pterocliformes > Pteroclidae > Pterocles > Pterocles gutturalis. The sequence continues at coordinate 10,658 of NW_010118134.1, forward strand.
CAAGAGAAGGTGCTGTTCACTGAATCCTTCTGCTCCACTCAGTACCTCTCAGATCTTTCGTGTGCTTTGTGTTCTTTTAAGAACAATCATTGTTTTTTTCACAAACTTAAAGCCCACGATTTAGTATCATTCAGAAGTATCACTTCTGAAAACAAAACAGCACTGTCCACATAACACAGGCAGCTTCTGATTGTCAAAGATCTTCATCATATCGATTATTTTCCCCATCAGATATTTCACAGAACTTTGTTCCTGTAGGGCTTCCTTCAAATCTGTAGCAATCTGAGGCTCTGGATCTGCTGTGGGTTTATATCCAACAATGGCCAAAGTGCCTCTTCACTTCCAAATTCCATCAGGTTCTGGATAAATGATCCTAAAAGTCAAGTTTATCCGTGCATCTCTAGAATGATATTCCTTAGGCACTCGATGCTGTAAGTGGCATTAGGAAAACAAAACAAAACACAAATCCCGAAAGCATGAGCTTGTGTATTTAAAATGCAGGTAATCAAACAATGTAAAAAAACTTCACTACCTGTGACGGCTTTTTATTAACATTTCTAAACACTTAGGTAGGGCAAAAAAATCATGTTCTGACTGCTCAGGGCCACTGGAAACAAAAGGTCTTTGTAGATTACTGCAGACTTGTTAAATTAAGTGGCAACCTTTTGTACATTCCAAGTTCCTAAATTGATTTTGCTCTTTCAGCTGCAGGCTGCAACCTTCATTGCTGAACTTTAATGCTGGCACATCTGAGTTGATTCCTATTCCATCACTTAGCACTTGAAAGAAAACCCATTGTTTCTGGGGGTGCTTTGAAATCCTGAGTCAGAAAGCAGTATTCATGTGCTGGGAAACAACAGCAGCACTGGAAGCAGAACGTCCCATACCTTTATGGGAGTGCCTCGGGCATATTTAGAGAACTGCACTGCAAGTAAAGCACACAATGGTGTCAAGGATTTCTCACCTGCCAGTCCTCCTGGGTAGCTCCTTCCATCATCAGCAGAGTCCCGTGGGCAAGTGGGATTCGTAGTCTTTCAACGTAAGTATAGTCTCCATTCTCTTCCTACAAAGAAACGTTAGACACTGAAGAAGCAGGTGCGTGCATTTGGTAGAAAACCAGCCGTCTACAGCAGAGCTTAAAAGCTGTGAGTGGAGAACAGGAAGCTCTTACAAGATCAAGAAGTCTAACTAAACCTCTCTGTTACCATATTTCATAAAGAGTTCAGGAGCTGAGCATTCTAAGGGTGAAAGAAGCCATTGCGTTCAAAACCATCTAGTGCAAAAATTCTGGAGTGAGGCTGCGAAGCTTTTGGAAACATCCATGCTTGAAATAAACAGCTCCATGTGGACACATTCTGCAACAGCCACCCCGATTCCAACAGTTAACTACATCAAAAATACACACCCTCCTTTTATCCTGAATTTTTCTCATTTTGGACATTACACCTTGGTATAGTATTATCTGCTAGATGAAGAACTTTTCCTACACACAAAAAAATATATCTCTTTTTCCTGTATTACCTTGTAAAACAAGTTGTCTTAAGCTTTATCATCACGAAGTAAAACAGACGGCTAAAGTAGAAGACAAACAATTTGTCAACTTTTGTCAAACCTTCAGATTATGTACAACTTTTTTAAAGCACAACTGGACATAGTAACCGTGCAGTATTAGTCTCACACATCCCATCAGTGGGAACAGCAACTCTCTATTGCTTTGCGCTATGCCTTCCACTCTTCAATCAGACTAACACGCTGCTAAGTCAAATTGCTCAAGGAAGGCTGTTATGCTGGCACAGTTCTCTTTGTCCATCACGACAGTAACACGGGCAGGTATTATAATGCTCTATGTACTCCTCTAATATTTTCTGATTTTTGCCTTCAACAGAAAAAATTGCTGCAAACCTTGAACAACTTCCATTTAACACCTCGCCTACTTAATGCTGGCACTTTGATTATTCCATTAATATTGCAACGTGAATAGGAAAAGCAGGATGTCCCTCCAATCCAGAATGCTTTTACAAAACCTCACATTTTCAAAAATCTTAACAAACTTCCTTGAAGCTTAATTGTGCAGTAGCCCAACGTCATGCAGGTTTGTCTTTTTTAAAGTACGTGGCTTGCTGAAAAGCACAAAATAATCAGATAAAGCATCAACTACTGGGAAAATTGTGCCCTGGACTGAAAACGAAGTTTGATTTTCAAAAGAACAACTGGCAGTGTGTGCGTGTATAAAAAAGATTAGGATAGAAAGACGACTGCAAATCCTCTAAAACGCAAAAGAGCTTGGTTGGGATCAATTCCCGACAATAAAAAGCATCGCTTGATGTAACTGACTCTTTATTTGAACCTTGCCACTTGCTGTTCATGTCTGTGACTAGAAGTTGCAGTGTGGCAGAACAAGGCTGTTCAATATTGCTGGTGCAACTGGCAGCACTGGCTGGCAATTCTGGGTTTGTGCATTTCTTGCGGATACCCAAGGGCCCGAAGCTGTGCCAGTGATTAATTAAGCTCACGAAACGTCTGGAATCAGGGAGTGCTGAAGGCACTCAGAATCCTCTGTAATATGTATCCTTTATAAGGACAATGCAAAACATATTTTTTCAGTTTCTACAATTATTAGCCATTTATCTTGTCCTATTAAAAGGTGTAACGCCAAAAACATTTTCTTAAACTTCAGAGGAAATAAGGAAAAAAATTCAAAATAGATATTATAAACATGACTGCTGATGAAAAGCAGAGAAATACCATCACATGGCTCTTTGCTGTTTCACAGGATTACATCATTTCCCTTTGTGGATGGATAACAGTGGACTTATTTTTATCTCTTGCTCATCCTGATTAAAAAGGAGTCCGTCTAAGATAAATGATTTAGGAGAAAACATCCTTTTGGCTTAGAAAAGTCAGTATGTAAAACACAGCAGTTACCTTCTGTTTCAAATGTGACATCTCTGATCTTAGTTTTACTTAGAAAAAGAGATTTTTATGTCAACTGGTTTTGCAGAGCTGGCAAAGTTAGACAAAAAGTTTTTACTGTCCACTAAATCTCATTTCAGACTGCTAACACCGTCCACCAAATCTCATTTCAGAACTTTTATCTCTAGAGTTGATGTTAGACACACAGAAAACTCAGCTGAGTTTCAGAGATCATGAAGTTTATGAAGGAAATTTATTCTTGATATCTAAGGAGGAAAAGTTTTTCTTAAAATATGGGTAACAAACATGGCAAGAAATGCATCAGGTAATTTTTATATGGTCACTTGGTAACTCTACATTGGTATTACAAAACCAGCTGCTTCCAAGAACAGGTCTAGCAAAGCAACTCTTCTGCTTCTTAGTATATTAGAATTTTCATAACCCTGAGTTGCACATTTAATACAATCCCAGCTTTTCACCACCCAAGTACACTGGCTAGAACTTTTGCTTTTATCCTTAACTCGGGTAACTACAGTTAACAAGTGAGGAAAGCTCATCATGAGCTGACAGGAAGCTGTGAATATAACATCTGTAAGTATTCCTGGACTCCACCAGGGTTTTTTTTCTTAAAATGGTATCAAAATCAAAAAGGTAAGAAAGAAAAAAGATCTAGCATAAATCTATGTAAATCACCTAAGTTTGTTTCTTAAGTCTCAGGCAAGTTTATTGAGATAGTAGTAGGAAATGGGTTCTGGAGAGTGTGGAAGCATCTTCTATTATACGGAAAAATCAATGAAAACATCCTGTAGAAGAATGTATAAATAAGAACGCAGTTATACATACAAATGATGCAAAATTATTTTCAAAGACTAAAGTCAGCAGCCTTAATGGAGAATGCTGGCTTCTAGTCTTCTGCTTTGCCTATTTACTTATTACCAAGAGAATTATCCTTACAACACTTCTAATGGCATATTTTTCAGACTTCCATCTTAATTGTATCCCTCTTTTCCAGTTTAATCCTCTACCACCAGCTGTAGAAACACCCTCCTCCATGGCAAACTGGTCTCATCTGTCAATACTTCTGCATTTTTACCTGTTTATTCTCACTAGCCCTCATGAATTCCTCACTGCAGCTATTTTCTTTACGGATTCAGTAAGAATGAATATCAGTTCTATTGCCCTTTCCTCAGACAATCCACTTGCCCACCTGCACAAGACTATCTTTAAAGAAACGGCAATTTATTTCCGCAGCTGACCTAGCAGGCTGCTAGTGAGGTAGCTCTAAAGCACTCGCATCTTCCTCTCTGCTTGTCTCCAGCAGCTCCAGTCCTGCCCATACCGGTGGACACCACCTCCTCCTCTGCAGCCACTGCTGCCTGCAAGTCTCCTTCGTGCCAATCTAAAAGTTCAGTCCTCCTTGTCCTGATCCAAGCCTCTGTTTCCACTGTGCTCCCTGTTCCATCTTCAATTAGGCCCGTTAGGACATGAAGGGTTATTTTTCTGCTCTTTTCCAAAGCACTAGGAGATCTCTAACTTTGGCTAGAACAGCTGCTCAAGCAGAGGAGAAAAGGACTGTGTTTTCCTGCTTCATTTGAAGGACAGACCCATCTGAAGGCTGATTCTGAGAACACCATGAACATCCTGCTATTATCTAGCACATGCAGGAAGCTCCTTCCCTTCCACAGTTTCCTTGGTGACAGATAGCAGAGCAGCCTGACAGCTGGCTTTCTAACTCCTGACACAGTTCACACCGCAGATTTTTTTGGATAACACCACTCAACTGGTCCTGATGGCACCCAGACCTCTGCTACGGAGCACCTCCCAGTGGGACGTGGGAGCTGGGCGGGACATGAAGCATCCCCCTTCGTTCTTGAACTGACATTTCCCACTCTGCTTCCAGAAAGACCTAATGAGATAACCTGGCATCATCTTACCGAGCTGAGCAGTGGTAAGCAACAGTACAAACGGGAGTGAGGCTGTCAGAAAGACGCACCTAACACAGCAGAATCCGTTCCTCTAGAGGAGGAGTGGGACAGGGGCCTTGCGGCTGCGTGGAGAACAAGAGGAGGTCACAGGGCTGCCGGAGCGGTGACAGTTATGCTCTGGGCAAGCACGAGAGGACTCGTTGACTAAACCCAGAGATTGTGTGTGAATTGTGGATGAATCACAAAACAAAGCATTCGCCTCTTGGTTTTGGTGTAGGCAGGAGCTACAACAATGACGGGGAACAAGGAGGCAAGAAAAAGTTGAAGTAGTTTACTGGAACTAAAAGCAGAAAATAAAAGAAACCCGATCACTTCACTGTAGACTTCAAACTACCAAGCAGGCATCCAAAAAACCCTAGGAACCATTTAAAGCAAAGGCAAAATATCACCAACATCACACAACTGGTCCAAATAAACAGAAAAGGCAGTGTTTAGAAGAAAATGCTTAAAAAGAACAACTCCAGCAGGTAAAGTGAAACAGCTTCTGGTGTCATGTTAATTTCCATTGAAATTAACTCCTTAATTACAGTGGAGATTTACCCCTGAAGTGGATTTGTAGCTTTTTTACGTGCAGTGGGCTGAAATCTGAGTAAGAATTATTTCTACTTCTCCACAAGAGATGCTTGTTCATGCGGATTCAAACAGGCTATGCATGTCTCTGCACTCCCATACCATCTATTATATGATGAACACTTACTCATCCAGTACAATACACACCAAAAAAAACCCAGAGGACTGAACCTTTCCTTCTCCTCACTCTAGAACAACTTTCAGGAAAAAAAAAATACAATTCTCACCCCAAAAAACTTTTTTTTTTATTATTTTCTGCCAAGGAAAAACGCAGAGAAAGTATAAAAAGGTTTCCTTTTGTAACAGTTTCAGAGTAGCGTATACAAACGCCACCAAATTCCTCCAGGACAGATGTCAAAATTCACACAAACGTGCATAAAAAAACCAACCTACCAACAGTACTGCTGTTCTTTGCAGTTAGAGAAACAGGATTTGATTCTCTAGTAAGTTCATCCACATTTCAAGATATAAGATGGAAAAAATATTTGTACAGATACTAACATGAACTGAAGGCTCTGGAGGCTCCGATCTAGTATTCTTCCATAGCACTACAAGATGGTCCCCGATTTATGGTACACACTGTTTTGTACCCCGTACGTGATCACACAACCGCTTTACTTTTTTTTTTTTTGCAGAACCATTTATCCACAGCGAGCTTCAACCATAGTATTTCTCATCTTGTATTTTCATTACATCTTTCCACCTCTCATCTCAAAATACATAAAAGCACTTAACAAGAACAGATGGAAATGAAGCCTTTGAAACTCTACAATCTGAAATACTAGAATGCTGGCCCTCAAAGAGGTTTAATTTTGCGAGGAAAAGGATTAGCTTTCT
>NW_010118134.1:16977-28208 GCF_000699245.1 Pterocles gutturalis
TAACTGGATGTACTGTGACTGGCAGATCACAAACCAGGGAGAGCCTGAATGCCTGTAATGGCTGCTGCTCTGAATCACTTTTCCCTAGACTACATTCCGCTTCCTGTAACTTGCCTTTGAACAAAGTAATGATCTAACTTCAAATATCTACAATCAGCTTTAACTTTCTCTTAATGAAAAAGAGAATGCTACATTACAATAGAGTATGAGAATTATTTCTTTGGTAGTACAGCCTGAAAGGCTGCAATTTCCATCAGAGCCTCTTGTAACTCCCACTTGGCAAAACATCTAGTGTCATAGGATGCTCTCAGAAAATTGCAGGCTTTGGGAGCATGCAAAGAGTACATAACGTGTGCCATATAATTATTAAGCATGAGTTCCCTTAGGCACAGGATGCCGTTAATAGCAACTTATTCAAAGAGCACCCTGCACTTGGGGATCATACCTTAAAAACAGGTACGTCACGCTTGCAAAAGGAATACACTTCGCAGGAAGACAGAGTCAGCTAGTGAGAAGTAACAGGTCAAAGGCACTGAAGAAAAAAAAAAAAAAGGAGTGCTAGAGGGATACATCTATAGAAAATCATTCATCTCAGGAAGAAAAGGGAAGAAATCGTGCAGTACCAATCAAAGAAGGCAGCCAATTATGAATGGCACAGACTGAATTTCCCCCCTTCCTCACAGTGGGTGTCTTTAGAGAAAAAAAAGACAAGACATCTTGCTGAAGAACTGGGTTTGATTTTTAAGAGGGAAACCGCAAAGTTTATACTGAAATCTAAGCGGCTTTGATGTTGATCCATTGAGGGGGAGCACATGCACTTCCAGAAATGAATCCAAGCACCAGTTACAGTTTCCCAGAGGAATGAACTTTCCAGCAGACACTGTCATCATCACAGCATCAACGACACTTACTCATGCTGTGCCCACGGATACAATGCTCTGGTTATGTGATCTCATGCTCGGGGACTAGGATTAAACTCACTTCAGACAACAAAGAATTCACAAATTAGAGAACTGGTGAAAAATACAAATTATTTATCTGTTTTCTGGTTCAAATTATGACCTTTGCGGTTCATGACTAGGAGACCCAATGTGACTCTTGATGGGCAGCCTTCAGTACGTCAGCATACAGTTTCCTAACAGGCTGATAATCATCACCTTTGCTTTCTGCATTACTTGTTCAGAACAAATGGCAACATAAGCAGAGAGCAAACCTTCTTCCCAAAGTTCTACTCATGCAGAAAAGACATGTGAAGCAGGATACCCTAAAATGAGGTCTGTATTCTCAACACAGGAGCGTGTGATTCCTTTACTTGGATAAATACAAATTGCAAAATTTAAGTTGGCTTGTAAGTAAAGCTTTCCCAAGCAGAGCATTTTAGCTAGAAAGAGTATTCAATACTGAATCACCCACTAATTCCTGAAAGGATGTTCCACACACGTCTCCTTACCAAAGTAAGGATCTCTGTTTAGTCTGTGAAGTATGATGTGATGGTTTGGTATTTTATGGAAGAGAAATGAGCTCCTTCCCTCTGTTCACTGTCCCTCAATCTGAACGCACACAAGTCAAAATGCAACATTATTAAGAGGATTTTTACTTACAAGTCAGAGCTACTCTTCATCCCACATGCACTATGCATTACACAATGTTTGCCTGAACTAAAGAAAATGCCGTCAACTCTTGGGTTCATTTACACAGTGAAAGTCTCCTTCCCCCATCACTGATTTCATTTTAAGTAACAGGAAAGGCCCTTATTTGGGCAGAAGAGTGCCCAGGTTGCAATTTCACTGCAACACTACACTGCTGCCCATTATTAGAGCAGTCCCACTTCGATCCTCAAGATGTCACGTTCCATCCAACAGATTTCTGGATCCCTATGCTTATTCCACACGACTTTGTGAGTTGTGCTTTCATTAACTACTGTTCAACACTTTTAGTAATTAAGTTCTCTAAACAGAGGGTAAATACTAAACATATTAGTAACTACAGGACACTCTCAGTGTGACACGAACACTCACAGGGGAGGGTTTCTTCCTCATCTCAAAGATCCGGGTAGCACCAAAGCTGAGCGAGGCAATGACAGGATTTGTTCCCAGGGATGGTTCATCGTCACTGTGCCAGTCTACGCTATCCTTCTCATTTCGGTAGAGGTTGCAGAGAAGAGAGTTGAAGGTGTAGCCGGTGAACTCTTCAATGCGCTCCTTCAGCACGGTCAGCAGAGGATGCCACTGTAAGCAGCACAGCAGGAGTGGGGTCAATACCATGAAAGCAGGCCAGCAGCAGGTAACATAAAACACATGGGGAAAACTACTAAGAAACAAAATATACTGCACTTTAATCACAATAAACTGGAAATCAAACAAACGCCTGCCAGCAATCCCGATGATATTTTTAGCAAAGCTGAGGAAAGGTGTTTCTGCAAAATATGCATGTTACCTATTGCTCAGCACTAAATCATCTCTTAAAACTATGAAGCCAGTCTGCTTTTCATACTACTGTAGCCAGCCACCCCAATTAACTGCAAGGTGAGAAAGTCGACAGAGTAAAATCTGCTTGAACTGACCCTGGATAAACATTGGGAGCTCTTCCCTAAGACAAAAAGTGCGCAACTCCTCCCACGCACACCTGGTTTTTTAACCTCCTGGCCAAGCTAGAAGAGTTTAACATGGAAGCCTTACAACATCCGAGTTACTAGGCCACTGCTGGTGGGGACACTGCATCCAGAAAGTCACAACTGGTGACTAAATGACACGCTCGCAATTGCCTGCAGCTGTTGACACAGAACAAGAGGCAACGGTTGGCCTGGCACCGTCACAGCGTGGCCCTCTGTCCCTGCTCCATGAGTATAGCTTGTTGAGCCCGACTCCTCAATCACCTCTTGGGGTTTTAACTTCGACATGGTAACTTTTCAGCGGTTTGCAAAACCAGTGTCACAGGCCCTGAATCTAAATCCTTCCCTGTGATGACATCTTGCTGAGCCCATAGCCCATGGCAGCCTTCCACATTCCACTACAACTCAGTCCAGTGAACCATTATTTAATGTTAGAAACTTACATCATGACTTTCATCTGTCAGAGTGCTTTTAAGTACTGCATAAGTATATATGTTAAAAAAAAAAAGGCCAAAGCAATGTAGGCCAGAATTTTTGCCCATTATATAAGCAGAAACACAGATCAAGGGAGGATAAAGAACTGATTCCAAACCTCCTAGTGCATCACTGGCAGAAGGAGGAACAGACAAAAAATTACCACTAGCCACCTCTATAATCGAGTCTGCACCACCTTCTTTCCATGCTTACCCATATTCGAACGGGTTTTTAACCTATTGGCTGCACTGCAGGAGCCCCAACATACCATCCTTCTCTATCAGGGGTATTTCCAGCTACATCACCCCCCTTCAATGACTAAGCAGCATGTGAATAATTGATTATACATAAACACAGCTTGCAGCTACAGGACAGGTAGGGAAATCAGTAATACCACCTAAAAAAAGCGATAGTTGTAATTGGGCTGCCTGACCGTGCAGTATGTGCAGGACATACAAAGCAATGACAGAAGAGTCCAACAAGAATTGCTGAAAACACTTTTCAGAGACCCACGAGGACTGGATTCCTTCAACTCCTATGGCAAAAGTGTTTATTACTAAGAACGTTACCTTACGGTGAATTTTACAATTCAGTGGAAACCCCACCGCAAACCTGCAGCAGCGGAAGTAATTTTGTTGAAACATTAATGTGTCACCAACTGTTCAGAACTGTTTAGAAAGGAACATTTTTCTAATACCAAAATTCATTTAGGCACGAGCACTTGCTGCAATCACACCCAGTCTCACCAAACAAAAAAGGAGGGCACCAAGCTAATTATTCCTACAGACCAAGCATTCAAGGCAAGTAATTGCTTTTTGGCAAAGTTGTGCACTAAATTACATTTTACTTGGGATATTTTTTTGTGATATAAACCCCATTCTACAGGTAAGGACTGTGCTCTTTACACCATCCACTGCTTCTCGTAGGCTGCAGGAACTCCCACCTACAAAGCCGAGTGAAATGTCAGAGCATTTGTGTGCGGTCTGCCCATATATCTGCCCATGGGCAGCTTCCAGCCAGTGGCAGGGCTGGCTCCCAGCTCTGCAAGCTTGGCAGTGCATCTCACTTTCACTGGAGTTCCTTTCTCTCAGTAAAAACAACGAATATTCAGGGATAAAAAACAGGATCAGCACGCGTGACTGATATAGGCCTTGTACCTCTCGAACGAGAAAAACAAGCCAGTGGCCCAATGAGTGCTAACTCTGAACTTCATGCAAACTGAACTGAAACAGTGAATTCAGGGTATATAGGCTCTATCCAACCTCCGCGCAGCGACGGCTGCCACAGCAGGCAATTCTGAACTGGATAGTATTTTTGAGACTACAAAATCTTCACAGCCCATCTTGTTAAATAACGCCTTTCCACTTTGCCCAAACTGAGCTTTGCTAGGAGGTACCTGCCCTTTAGCAGCAGTTCTGGGACCTGAGAGGCTTCTCTCTCTTGCTGTACAGCCTCCAACAGTCACAACTTACAGTTCAGGACACTGCAGCCTACTGCCATGGAAATTTCAAACAAAGCAATACCAAGAGATAGGCTGATGAGATAGCAGGCTGGAAGAGAGGGAGTGTAAACATGAACGAAACATCATCGAGTCACTCAGAAGGTTTTTAACCCTTCCAAAATAGCATGGGAAATTACATCCTACAATCTGGAGTTGCTGGGCAGGCAGGCTGCGTGTGTGAACGTCACACCATTCACATGGGAATCAACCATAAGCCTAAATTCTCATTTAAGCAGTACCGAAACCAAATGTTTCTGAAAGTAACTGTTTCAGTAATCGATATTACTGTATCTTTACAACAAAAAACTCAAGATGACTGCATACACTACAATCTCCCATATAATGATACATAGCATAAGTCACACAGAACAATTCAGAGTTCCATCCAAAGCTACAGCAACCCAAAAGCAGAACTTTAAACTCTGGAGTGATAATTTCCTTGCCAGCGCTGAGCAACTAAAGATGCTCCTCTCAGTCAATCCACTCATAACACCTGTTTTATGAAGTTGTCCACATTCCGCTAGAATCCGTTGCTGATCAACAAGTGAAATGCTGATAGACAGTCGAGGCAAAAATATAGGATAGAGGGAATTTCTGTCTCTCAATCTCTGCAAAGGATTTCTCTGTAGATAATAATAAAAGAAAACTGTAAACATATACGTACATTTGGGTTTGGCTGCATGGTTATCCTGGAGTACGTGTAAGGAAGTTCCCCATACCAGGAGGTAAGCCTTGGTTCCTCAAAAGATACTTCTAAAAAAAAGAAAAGCAGGAAGACTTTCTCAGCTGCCTTATCAAATAGGTTGGAAACAGAAAGATGATATAATTCTGCCACGAAACTTGATCAAAACGGGCCTGTCAACTCACCTGAAGTTAAAAAGCAGCCCCTTAAAATCCTCAGCTTACATAATGAACTCAAGTGAAGGAACAAGATTATTCAAAAGGAGGCCTGTCTCTGCAAGAGGAATTACCTGCTGAAATCTTGGAACCACACCAGTTCTCTCATCCCTATGCCAGACAGGGCAGGGACCGGACAAGGTAAAGATAGCAAAATGAAACTGAAATTTTATTTATAGCTCTGGCTTGTTTTATAGTCTCCTGGTTCCAGTGCCCAATACGCTGGCACATGTTGCAAGCTGTATCCCCTGGAAAGGATGAAGTGGAACGGACTGCAGCATCAATGGGGCATTCCAGAAGCAGAATGTAGCAAGGCTGGACAGGTAATCTTTTGTCAAATAGGTGTAATACAAACACCAAGTTCAAAGTACTTCCAACTTCTGCAAAGACTATCTCAGTAGCCATTTCTCATGCTTGACAGGCACCATTCTCCACTATACGGTACCTTTATTGCAAGCCAAGAAAGGCAGAAGTTGAAGATGTTTTCCAGCCCTGTCCAGGAATTACTCCGATACATTATCTTCCATCCGTTCCTGACTGAAAGAGACATTTTGCTAGAACACGCGCCCCTTAGTGAAAGAGTCCAGAATAGCAGTCTCCTCACTTCATACTGGAATTTATAAGCAAAGACAGGAGAAGAAACAGGCTCTGCTGGGATTTTAAGTGAGAGAGGCAAAAAAAAATATTCCTGGTGACAGAAACCTCAAAAAATATAGTTTTTGCAGCACCACTGGGAGACAGTATGAAGGGATGGAGTACAGACTTTACAATAAACAGAGTGGGAAAAAGAAAAAAAGAACTGGAGATGACAGAAGAGGCAGTAAAATTCAAAGATTTTTAAGATAAGCAATTTTACTTTGGAAAGATCTAATTTCACTTGCAATAGGAACATGGTGACAAGAGATTGAAAAAAAAAAAAGCAGCAGAACTCTTCAAATACGCATGGAAAATCTGGAAGGAAATGTGAAAGAGTGGTAATACGTAAAAAGAAAACCAATGATAGACAATGCATGGATCTTGGTATGGAAATGACCTGGGAATGACCTGAAAAGCTGGTCTGCACACTCCTTACCCTGTCTGATGTGAGTTCGCTGAGCCCAGGGTATGTCTTGAAGGAGCTGTTCAAACATCCAGTCTGCTTGTTCTGAGTCAATAAAGCCAGGAATCAAACGAATCCTAAGGAAGAAACAGAAAAAGAAAAGATGGAAGGAACAGACACTTCTATATATGGCTTGACAAAATGCTCTTAACTTCTAGGATTCCCCAAGGAGCTGAGAATGTCTGTAATGCACGAGACCGAAAGTCAAAGCCCAGTACCCTATTTCTGACCACAGCCAAAAGGAAAGAAGGCAGCAGGAGCTCCTGATGAGTCTTCCCCTCACCAAACATGTCTAATTGCTTTTTAAAACTTATAAAAACGCCTGACACAGACAATATCCTACGAGTCTCACAATCAGCCATATACCGTCTGAAAAATGGCATCCTTCTGGTTGTTATTAACTTCCCATCTAACAAACCAGAGAGCCCTGCTTATAGTACTACAACCAACGTAAGTAAATAGTTGGCCTTTATTCACCATCTGCATGCCACCCAGAATTCGACAGCCCTTTATCACTTCTGCTGTCCCGCACTCTCTTTTCCAAGCATGAGAACCCCAGAGTATCTAAACCTTCCTATTTTGACATTTTCATATGTACATTTTCTATTTTGACTGTACAAACAGCAGCATTCAACAATTCCAGACACTGTGGTGGGCTGCAGAGTAGGAATGCTGTTCACAAGAGTTTATTCTCACAAGTATTCAATGCTCCGAAGACATCAACAAGAATATATAATAAATGTACTAAAACAGATGCCAAATCCAATTATTAACTTCCCAGAAATGTATATATTCCAGCACCATATTATGAAAACAAACTCCACAAATGACAGAATAACCCAGCTGGCTGTGTATCTTTTCTCTTTCCAGCTGGTCAAAGCTTTTACTTTTCAAAATGGTATAAAAGTTTACTCGCAGCTTTAGAAGAAACCAAGATGAAAGCTTTGAAATAAATGCACAAAAAGTTACTATGTCCTTGGCATTTTTTCCACTATTAATAAAATCTATAAAATTCAGAAGAAAAGGATTAATACTGATGTTGCAGCTATGTCAGCAAGGTCAAATAAAACACATTTTAGTTAGCAGGTATCACAGAATAAGTAGGTTTTGTTTTAAAGTGTCCTGAAGCTGAAATAATTAAGGCAGAGGATGTAAAGTAAAACGGACAACCCTAAAGTTACCAAGTCTGCCTGGAGTTGAGTGCTTTTATTAGATTCATTTAAAACAAATCCAATTTACAGCTAAAAAGTTTTGGTAGCTCTTAACTATACAACACAGACATCACGCAGGAATACTGATCCAAATTTCAAGCAGCAACTTACTCTGGATAGCGAAACTAATGGACATAGCCCCTTCTCCTTATTCCAGACAAGAACACTAGATGCAATACGCACTAGGTGTTCAGAGGTTCAGTTTTCTTCTCTTCAGTGCTGCTCTGAACTCTGTAAGTCTCTGCTACGTGATACTCAAACTATTTCTGCTACACAGAAGATACCCAGGAAGGGCCATGTGCACCTGCTAGAGTCAAAACACTCTACAGAGAGCAGACTTCAGAAAGCTGAGAATCACCACGACGGCAAATAAGTTTAATCCACTCACCTAGAAATGCCAGTTGGTACTTTGCTGAGCTCATACACACCAGGCTTGCTGAGGATGTAGAAAGGAAAGAGCCATGAGACAGACAAACAACAAGAAATTATCTTACACTGAGGAGCATAGACTTACAATTGCTGTAAGACTGGACGAGGGAAAGTTTTCTTTAAAAAAGAAAACAGAATTTAAAAAGGGAAGCAGTTGCATTCTGGAGATAGTCAGAGGTCAGAGTAAGGCAGCAAGGGCTGCTGCAGAAGCAAAATGAGTTTGTGTGTACTTCTTGCCTCTCACTCCCATTTCACCAAAGGTGCAATACACCCTTTTAGGGCTCTAGAGAGAAGTAAACGAGGGATGTCAAGGGGATCTAAAGGAGACAACCACACAAGACTGCACCCTGACCACTGGGTGGTCATTTACAGGAACACTAAGAAAACTCTAACGAGATAACAAAACTGAAGTAATTTAATTTCCCAAATCTGCAACTTTACCGTACACCACCACACCTTGTCACACCTCATGTCAAAGTTATTCTAAGATCCCCATTTCAACACAAAGGGCATGTGATCTGTAAACACCTAGTTTCACCGTGACTCTTACAGGCAGCTACTTTTCTGAACCTTCAAAGGAAGTGCTGTTTGAGTTGCCGGACCAGCCACATTCCTGGATAACAGTAAGTGATTTCCAGCACAGTTTACACAGGGACTGTTCTAGGAAAATGCACATTGCTAACCAAAGGAGACATATTTGCAGTTCAGTCGATCCAGAATGTCCAATTTTTTGTTCCTTCTGGCTCATACAGCTACACCAAAGCTCTAAAAACTAGTTAACACAGACTTGGACTCTCCTGATTATAATTTCAGTTAAAAGGGCTGAAAGTCCACATTTTCTACTGAAATGTCTTCCAAAGGCACAGCAGTTTCAAGTGGAGAAGGAACATCTTTTTCAGCAGATTCCCACTAACCAACAAGCCAGAAAAACCGCACAGAGGACTGTTAAGCCAGCAGTATACTCACTCTATCACACCTGCCTCAGGAACTCTGCGCTCCACCTGAAAGGTAACAAGACAACACATGGTGAATATTAAACATTGAAGTACTTGGCATACTCTAGTCCAACAGAACTAATTACCATCTCTAGTCACTGTACACAGCTGCGTACTGGTACGTCAGTGAGAAAAACCTACCTCTGGACAATTGGTGAGCAGTAACAACCCACCCACTCTCTCCATGCCCCAGAAACTCTCCATCGCAGCTACCACTGCAGGCGGTTTTTAACAATCAACTGCCCCCTAAAGGACATTCGTTTCTAAATTATTTGGATTACTACAATACTTGCTGTTTATCAACTGCAACCAAAAAAAAATTCTTATCCTTACACTTGGAAGTAGAAATTTAGAGGAACCATAGGGGGGATGAACAAATCCCAGGCCCCAGACAATGAGCTAAACACAGGACAGACCAGACAGAGCAGGAGCTGACGCTTTAAAATTATCTGCAGAGCTTGAGATGGCTGTTTTTTGTTAAAACAAAAACAAACAGAGTAGTTTAATCCAGCCTGGTCCAGCCTAGATTATTATTCTGGTTGTCTCAGAGATTTAGGCTTCTCTTCTCTGAGCTCAGTAGAGAGGGACTGTAACTTTCTGTTTGCCATATATACACAACAGCTGCAAAGTCTGCTTGGGAAAAGCCCAGAGATCATCTCAGCTAAGTTTTTAATTTGTTTTTAAACGTGAGAGTATAATATCAAAGTCTGATATTTTTTATCATTTGAAGTTTAATAAAAGATGAGCTTCTGGTAGTTACCGTGCAATTTTTACCTCTGAAGGCTTTTCAAAGACAAATTGCTTTTGAGTGTGAGGCTGATCCTTCCTCATCCATGCTGGTCTGGCACCTGCAGGGGCAAGGTTGCTAGCCACAGGTGCCTTAGGTGCTAAAGCAAAGACAAAAAAAAAAAAAGGATCACATGAAATACAATTTCACCACACAAAAAATACAGTTTGGAAGAACTTACGGAATCATTCTTTGAAGTATTCTCCTCTCCTTGGCGAAGAATCTGAGGAACAGCCAAACCTACATTACATAAGAGTTAAAAATGCACAGAAACTGGAATTTTTAAATCTATATTTGCTATTCATAGACAAACAAAACTGCAAACAACCTTTTATCAGAAAGAATGACATCTAGAACCTTTCAATTCTACCACAAACGCCTATCACATGCCAGCAGAAATTTTCCCAAGCACAAATCAAAATAGCTGGCTAATTTTTTTCAGGATTAAAAAAAAATATCAGCTGGCCTAGGATGCTCAGTCTGCAGAGAAACAGGAGCTTTACTGGGTATTGTCATCAGGCAAGCGGAACATGGTGTTTTGACCACGTTCACACAACAAAACAGTCCCTGTAAGACTGGAAACCCCTGCACTGTTCCCCTGCCTCTGCACCCTTTGCTTTAAACGCCTGATACAAAGCAGTGACGCCGAGTCCATCCTTTTCCATGGCACTCTTTATTTTGCAACGTTTTCACTGGGAAAAGCCAAAAAAAGACATATAAGCTTTATGAATAAGAAGCGACTAATAGTTTTTATAGAAGTTAGCTCTACCAAATTCTATTCATCTATTCTATTCAATGATTCACCATTGCCCAAAGACGGGAACGACATGTTTCCTTAAGCATGGGCATTAGAAACCCACCTGTACACATGTGCAGCTGACCCTGCATTCTGTGTCCAAAACTGCTGCAACCGATCTGCCACGTATATAAAAATTTCACTTAAAAACTGGCTTCCAACACCTGAGCTGCAGTTACCCAGGAAAACCAGACCACTGCTCAAGGCCTCACGCTCTGCACCTCACAGCCCGGCCAGAAAAAGCAGCCAGGACACCCTGGGTCCCCACAGTCCCACCACCGCTGCGGCTGTTCTGAGACCCCCACCTCACACCCCCCCACTCTGCGGGGCATGTTCCGCGAAGGAACCGGCGCAAACTTCCCACCGTGCTTCTCGAGGCTTCCCAAGCGCTGCCGGCTGCTCTTATCACAGACTCACAGCACGGTTTGGGC
>NW_010118135.1:0-876 GCF_000699245.1 Pterocles gutturalis
TGGGATGGAGCTGTGGATGGAGATGGAGACGTGGGGGTCAGGGACATCCCGACGGACACCCAGAAGGACAAACGGACACCCCAATGACACCCAGAAAGACAGATGGACACCGCACCGGACAGATGGACACCCAGAAGGACAGAGGGACACCCCAACAGGTAGGTGGATGTCCCACTGGACAGATGGACACCCAGAAGGATGGACAGACACCCCAAAAGACTCTCAGGACAGATGGACACCCCAATGGACAGAAGGACACCCAGAAAGACAGACAGACACCTCGAAAGACTCTCAGAAGGACAGATGGACACCCTGATGGACACCCCAACGGACATCCAGGACAGAGAGACACTCCAGCAGGTAGACGGACACCCTAATGGACAGATGGACGGACAGAAGGACAGATGGACACCCCCCTCAGACAGATGGACACCCAGAAGGACAGATAGCCATGCTGAAAGTCTCAGGACAGATGGACAACCCAACAGACACCCAGAAGGACAGACAGACACCCAGAAGGACAGAGGGACACCCAGAAGGACACCCCAGCAGACAGATGGACACCCCAGTAGGTGGGCAGCCCACGGGACGGACAGACGGACACCCCCAAGGCCACCCTGTTAGACAGACAGACACTGGATGGACAGAGGGACACCCCGAGGGACACCCGGCCGGACAGACGGACACCCTGACACCCCACCCCCGGGGGACAGACCACCACACAGACAGATGGACGTACACCCCACAGGACAGATGGACGGACAGACTCCCGGGGACAGCCGGACCCCCCACGGCAGGACAGACGGACGCCCCAAGAGCTGCGGGACACCCGGAAGGCGACGGCGGTGACTCAGGCGGCAGGAAAGGGTGGGGACC
>NW_010118136.1:0-5709 GCF_000699245.1 Pterocles gutturalis
TAATTAAACACACCATTTTAATTTGCATAAACAAACAATCTGAAGCAAGGCAGCTTTTGTGCTGGCCCGCAGAGCGGGGCGTTCAGCATGTCAGCCCCGCGGTAATAAACAGGGGTTTTGTCCTCGTGGCACAATGGCCCTTTGTGTCCCCGCCTGGGCACAGCGACGGCCATTGTCCCAACCCCTAATCCCCGGAGCGTGACCACCTTCCCCACCTAACCCGCTTAACATTCCCCATGGGTTTGTGTGCGATAAACCTCGCCGTGCCGCCGGACAGACAGTGGGCACATTCTGCGCTGGTCAGGGGACAAACCGGGCGGTTGGCGGGCACATGCCCCGCACACGGCGCCGCGCCGCAAGCCTCCACCGCAGCTCCAGCCTGGCCACGCACATTTTGTGGGCACCCGATGGCCAGCACCTGCGGGTACCTGCAGGAGGTAGAAACTCCCTTTGCAGGAATACAAAAGAGGGAAGGGATGAGGTTAGCACATCACCAATTGTCAGTGGGACCCAAAGCTAGCAGGGGCAAGGGGAGGAGGTTTTACAGAGGGATGAAGGAGGGTCATCCAAGCAGCACCCTGGCGTTTTCTGACCGCAGCTGAACTCATCTCAACCCTGGTGCCCAAAGCCAGGTTTACGTAAGAGTGTAAGCTCCTGCTGTGAATGACTTCTTGTGTTCGTATAATACAACATTTTTGACATCTTTGGGCTTCAGGATTTGGAAATCCTCTTGTCGAGTTCAGACCTTGATTAGAAATGGACCCAAAGCCTTCCCTCTGGTTTTGTTCATCTGTGAATTTCCATCTTTAAACCAACAACTTCTCATCATTGATTTGAAAATGAGTTTGGTGTCATTGATTTATAAAATCAATCCTTTGCTGGAAAAATTTGTCCAAGAAAAATGGATGATGAGGTTTGGAAGTGAGTTGACAACACACAGCAGTAGGTGTGCTCAGGAGGAGAGGCTGGTACCTGGCACAGGGTGATGGGGAGAGGCTGGTACCCAACACGAGGTGATGGGGAGAGACTGGTACCCAGCACAGGGTGATGGGGAGAGGCTGGTACCTGGCACGGGGTGATGGGGAGAGGCTGGTACCCGACATGGAGTGATAGGGAGAAACTGGTACCTGGCACAGGCTGGGCACCGCACCCTGCTCAGCGCAGCCAGGCTCCCTGTGTGTCATGCCTGCTGCCATGTTTTCAGCTTCAGATTATTTCAAATTTGAAGTGCCATCGGGGCTCAAGCGTGGGGACAGCTCCCAGCCAGGCTTCAAATGTGAAATAACCCAAAGCTGAAAAGATGGCACCGGGCATGACAGCCCTGCTGACCTGGGAGCTGTGTCAGCTTCCCCAGGATGGGGACAGGGATGGGGACAGGTCCTGAGCCCATCTCTCCAGGCACCTGCCTGCCTGACTTCTTAATTGCAAAAAGCAATTGGAACAATTTGAGGTATTTCCTGGTGCCATCTGTTGGCTACACAACCAGTTCTCCATAATTCACCTTTTCCCAAATGAGCACCTTGTGGTCGAAGCCCGATGTGCGTGAATCTATTCTAAACCATTCTCCGTGTGACCTTTTGAGCAGGAAGTTTCCATTCGAGCCATCCTTTGCTAAAATCTCAGAAATAGCACCTGGGATTTCAGAGGCACCAGGGCACAGCAGGGATTTGAAAGTCGGTGAGGTAAATCATTAGAGCCGCAGCAATTCCCATTCATTCCAGAAACAGGAAGAGGCCGAGGTGGCAGGGCGTTTGCAGCGTGTTTGCGGCATGTTTACAAGGGGTTTGCAGGGGTTTGCAGAGCCCTATAGGCTCCTCCTGCCAGGATGCTTCTGCCACTGCCGCCCTGATCCTGCCCAGGGCTGCAGGAGGAGCTACATGTTTCCCCTGAAAAACAGGGATACAGGCAAGAGTGATGCAGCAAGGGCACACTGGTTACAAACCATGGGCACAAGCTGCTTCCTTCAGGCCAGCACTGTGCGAGGAGCCCGAAGGGAGCACTGGCGGGGGGATTGCAGCTCCTGCCTGTTTGGAGACATTTGTCCACGCAGGTTGCTCTCCCCAGATTGTCCCCAGGAGCTAATGGGCCGCCTGTCACCCGTCCCTGTGTCATCACGGTGACCAAGAGTCTGGAAGCTGCTCGGATGCTGCAGCATCCCTGGTGGGATGTTGAAGCAGGCAGAGTTCAAAGCTGGGCTTGGAAAAAGGAACAAGTGGCTGTGGGTTGCTCCTGCAGTGGGAGCAGGATGATGTGTGGTGGGATGCAGCAAACCTGATGGGAGGAGCAGCAAACCTGATGGAAGCAGCTGAGGCTGCAGACCTTTCCTCAGGCAGAGCACCCCTGAACAGCCCTGCTCTCCCGGGCATTTCCATCTGCAATGGAGAAGCTCCTGCCCTCACCCGCCTGCAGGGACATTTCTCAGACATGCAGCTGCACTTGTGCTCATCTGTGCATGGCACAACCATGGTTTTCTGCAGGCAGCAGTAACACGCAGCTGGGAGCACAGCAATAAATCTTTGGCTTTGTGCATGTATGAGCTGTGCTTCCCTTTGCCTTGCAGCAGCAACAGGACCGGCTCGGTCACCCACAATAACTAGGTTTCATGATCATCTTTTCCATGCTACGAAAGCTGGGTGCAACCGGCTGCTGCACACGAAAACGTGTAAAGCAGCTGCACGAGAAAGGCACCGAGGGGTGTGAAAGCAGAAAGCGGCAGAGCAGAACTGCACAGGTGAAGGCAGACACGCGGCCATCCCTGGAAAGCGTGCAGAGAAGTGTCGCTGCGGGGACAGCCTCCTGCTCCAAGCACGGCTGAACAGAGCAAAACCCAGGACCTGCAGAAACATGGCTCAGAGAAATGCAGGAGCTCCTCCAGTCTCTCAGCAGCTTCAGGGCTGAACCTTTGCTCTGCAAGGGGAGAGGTTTTGCAGGATAGCACAGCCTTGGAGGCAGAATGATTTTACACTGGATTTTAAATGTTTCCAGCAGAAGCCACAACCTGTTTCATGGTTTTGTGAGGGAAAAAACAGGCCAAGAGAGGTCAGCAAAAAAAAAAAAACCTGAGAGACTGCAAAGGTCATGAGAAAAGGGCAAGGCTGGCTGGAGAGCCATGGGCCAGCGTGGGCAAGGTGGGTAGGTCAGGGGAGCAGCAGATGAGATACGTTGAGGCTCTTGGGAAGCATCACTGCAACTGTGCTGCGACTGTGCCATGACTGCCGTGTCCAGAGCAGATGCAGGATCTTGGGGTCAGGCAGGGACTGCCTAGATCTGGGCACTGGGCTAGACCCGGTTAAGCAGTTAAGAACCTGTGCAAGTTCAGGCTCAGTAGCATTCAGAAAATTAATTAAAGCTTTAAGTTCAAAAAGTGCAGAGCAGCCACACTTCCTTCTGCAGTAAACTCAAGTTACCCCCTTTATCTGCAGGGGATAAGTGGGCAAAAGGTAACCCCTGGGCTGCTGGGAAATCAAGAAACCCTTCAACAGCCCCATGGGCAGCGAGAGCATCTCCTCTGCTGAAGGTCCAGAGCTCCTTCACACGTGTCTCTTGGAGCTGGGGCCATGAACCGCAGCATCACCGTGCCCACACACCCACCCTCCTTCTGCCCTGACCCCCAGGGATGTTCCAGATAGCTCTCTGCAAGGAGAAATGCCATTTTAAAAGAGCTTTCTTGTTCATATTGTCTCTGAGCTCCTTGCCATGAGCTCCTCCTCCCCGGCAGCACCGGGCATCACCAATCCCAACACCCGCAGAGCCCGCCGGGCGCCCACATCCTGTTTGTCATCACGGCTGTGAACGTGTCCTGCTGCCGTCTGGTAGCAACCAAAGTGTTCTCTCGACACTGCCACTGGAAGAGCACCATTGACTTGGTCTTGCCTAAGGCCTTGCTCAAGCTTGTTGGATGCCCAGGCTCCTTCAGCCTTCCACACTAACGGCAAGCCCCCCTCTCCCAGGGGATGGCTGATGAACTTTCCATACCAGAAGAAATCACCACTTTGGACAACCAAGCTGCACTGATTCCCACTGGAGACACAGCCGCGGAGAGCAGAGTTTATATAGGTTTTCAATTCCTCTACAAACCATGTCGGGGGATGTGACCAAGGCTCCCTGCCCAGCCCCACCTCCGCCACTGCTACTCCATACACCAGCTGAAACCAAGGTGAAAGGAGACTTGAATTCCGTGCGTGTTCCTATGGAGCTGTGGGGGGAAAGCGCAGCAGACCCTGGCCAAGCTGACACATTTTTATCAGTCTCTGCAGGAGAGTTCTGGCCAGGCTTGGGGTGTGCACTGATGGTCACCCCGGAGAAAGAGCCCAGGGCACTGGTGGGCAAAGCTCCAGCCCCTGTCAGACCTGTCGAGCTGGGAGCATTTTGTCTCCTGACACCAAACCACGCAACAGTCATGCATCCTGTCCGTGCTTTCAGACACACATATATCTGCCGTTAGCTCCAGCTTGTCCAAATAGAAATAATCTTTTTTTTTTTTTCTCCTTTCAGCTGCTGTTGTTGGTAAAGAAAATGAAACTTTATCTTGACACAGTGAATCACAGGCAAGAACCGTGATGCCCAGCAATGAGCTCCAGAGCCCAGAGCAGCACTGGAGACGCCCCAGTCTGGGCTGGCTGGGGCTCTGTGTCGGACCAAAGGCTAGGGACAAGCCGATGGCAAAGGGGCTCACAGGCTGACCCGCCAGTGTCTGGTGCAGCAGTGTGGACGGAACATCATGCCCACACGTTAAAAACCTGGTGAGCTGCTCTCCTGACCGCCCACCAGCACCCCAGAGACCTGCCCCATTACCACCCACTGCATCCCTCCCAGAGAAATGACAGGCACCAGTGCAGATCCTGCTGGCGTAGCAACGCTCGTTAGTTAGAGGACTGTTTGGAACAGGTTGTTTTTATTCGGGGTTCATCTCGGAGGGGGGCTGTTGGGTTCAGCCTGAGGTTTCTGCAGAGCCCAGGAAATCCTGTCCCAGCAGTGCCTGAACGGCAAATAACTGCGTGGGCTGCTGGGGCAGAAGGTGAATGAGTCACACCAGGTATTTAAATTACATTTTAAATTATTCCAGTTGCATTTGAAAAACACAATTAGGTTGCTTGGGCTGAAGGAATAGCCTATTTCTGTGCTGCCTGAGAGGGAAATAAAATTCCTCTTTATCTTCACATCTATGCCTGCATTTATTAAATCACTTCATATCAGCTGTTGATTTAATCTCACTGCCTGAAGCCTCTGCCCTAAAGAAATGTGAACAGCCCCTGATCTCCCTGCCTGACGAGCAGCAAGCAGCGGGAACACCAGCCTGAGGGGCATCGCCTGCAGCCCCTGGGACTGCAGAGGGACCCAGTGCCAGGCACAGCCCCTCCGAGGAGTCCCCAGGGTGTCCCTGCTCTGGACGCCTGGAGACGATGCATCCTGCCCCAGGCACACAGAGCTGCTGCACCCTGCCCCGGACATGCACGGCTGCTGCACCCTGCCCCGGACACACGGAGCTGCTCAGGGCACTGGCTTCCCATGCACTGGCACAGCAAAAGAGGCCAGGGCTGCATGCGTGCTCAGGAGGGTCCTTTCTTCTCCAGATCCCCTGGAACAAGGCAGGTTTGGCAGGACAGGGGATATCGGCTACTGGCAGAGATTGCAGTGGGTTGGCTCCCAGCTGCTACAGCAGGTTGCTGCAGGGTTTACACCGTGGCTGCTCAGAGATATGAAGCAACA
>NW_010118136.1:5734-6275 GCF_000699245.1 Pterocles gutturalis
TCCATCCTCTTTCTAACAGGACTGACGGTGGTTTTAGTAGAAGCACTTGCTTTATTAAAGACCTTTGGAAGGCTATGGCTTCGGTAACGGGAAATAAATAGCTCTCAATGTCACATTCTACTAAAAACTGTTATTAACACTATGCTGAGGAAGTTCTGCAAAGGTTCTTCACATTCTGGAGTTAGGCATTTGTCATGTTAATGAAGAGGTCCACAGTGTGCTCTGATTAAAAATTAAAATAGTTAAAAGGCCCAGAGCATTTTAAATTCCATCAGTCCTGTTGGCAGGCTGTGTGAGGAGAGGAAAAGCGCCGTGCCGCCGCGTTTCACCCGCCGCGTGCTCCAGGCGAGCCGCTGCCCTGGGTCCCAGCCCCGCAGCCGCAGACCCCAGATGACCCGTGCAACCTCACACCCGGCTTTCTTCCTCCTCCACTGCCCGGTGAAGGCCTGGGATGAATTTCAAAAGGTGCTTTCGGACGCTGGGTCTCCTGCTTTTCCGCGGGAGGGTCCCAAAGCTGCTGCTGCAGCCGCTGCCCTCCCAG
>NW_010118136.1:6397-12665 GCF_000699245.1 Pterocles gutturalis
GCTCTGGTCAGTGGTGTCCCCAAACCCACCCCTGTGGTAGCAGCTGTCCGCGCTGTCCGCCGTCACCGAGCTCAGCCGGCTGCGCGAGCTGCTCTCGCTGGAGAAGCGCGGCTTCAGTGGGAAGAGGGGTCCCGGCGTGGCACAGCCCCCCAGCACACTGGGCTCCTCCAGCTCTGGCGTGCCCAGCACCGCCTCGTCGGTCACCGCCCCTGCGAGCAGAAGCCAAGAGCAGCGTTACTGCCCGGTGAGCAGGACGGCTGTGCCGCGGTGGCACGGGGAAATGTCCTGCCCAGCATCTTGGCCCCTTTCCTCGTGGGAAGGTGTTTCCTGACCATGGGGTGCTCTCTGCCCAGCCTTGCCCACATTCAGAATCAAAGCCGCTCCCTGAGCAACCCATAAAACAAACAAACCAACCCACCTCTCCCCTGATAAGCCCAAAATAAGAATGGAAAAAAACTTTACAACCCACATCAACCGCTTTCCTGGAACTCTTGCAAAAGAACCTTTGGTCTGCATGAGTCAAGCAGGACCCAGATTCATTAGTCCTGGAAAAAAAAACCTTTCCCAGGGCCAGCCCCAAGCCTTCATTAACAGGGGAAAAAGAAAGTGAGCAGCAGTGAAAGAACTGCTCTGCTGGTGCAAGTGCGTTTCCGCAGCAGGAGGCGGCAGCGCTGTGGTTTCCTCCCCGGAAAGCAGACGTACCGTGCAGCAGGCGCTGCTCCCGTGTGAGCAGGGCACGCAGCTCCGTCCGCCTCTGCTGCAGCGATTGCTGGGGAGAGGGCTCCGTCACTCACACCCCTCCGCAGAAACATCAAACACTTGTAGAGAAAACCCTGTATCCAGAGAGCACGGGTCACTGGCAGCATGCACTCGTGTGTCCCTCTTTTTACTGAGACAATTTTCTCAGAGTTTAGCAGAGATCTTCCAGAAAGCCCAGTCCTGGCTGCTCTGGCTGAGGTATGGCACACCTCTGACTTGAAAAGCAGAAGCCTGAAATCTAGGAAATTGTCTGGAAGAGATGCTGGGGAGTTGTCCAAAAATTTTCTTTCTCCCCATCCAGACCCAACCAAAAGAGCAAGCACCTCCTGCACACGATTTTTCCCATCTAATTAAACCGTAACAGCGGCAGGGCTGTTGGGGGAACCGATGCACAGCCTAACGGGGTGCCCATTCCCACGGCGCAGTGGTTGGGGGCACGGAGGGGTGCATATCCCAGCTGCCGTGCCCTGCATCCCGAGGGCAGGACACACTTGTGCAACTGCCCAGCCACACGCAGGGGGCTCCGCGCCGGCACCGCCTAGCTGCGGTCGCAGGGTTTGCAGCGGTGGAGCACACCCTGCAGCAGGGCAGCAGGGACGGTTATAAACACAATGCGGTTCTTTCCACCGCAGCCACGCTGATGTGAGAGTGCCGGGCCGAGCACACACCCAGGTTTTGCTCTGTAACGACGCTTGTCGCAGAGGTTTGGCACTTCTGGGTAACAGCTGCTACCTAAAACCCCCCCTCTTGAAATACCACATTTCACAGCAGATTTTGGCTTTGCAATTTCCTGGGAAAGGGGTGAGGCAGGGGCTGTTTCTGGTGACTGCACCGGTTATTTCATCCAGATTCCCAAGGACCAGCCCAAACGTCTTGTCCTGGCTCACTGATGGCGATGGCTTGCCGTGGTGCACTGGCAGTGCCCAGGATGGGAGCACCCCGCTGCCACATTCCCATTAACACAGCAAGGAACACTCAGGCTCTGGGGACTGGCTTGTTTCTCGCCACATCCGGACGAGCTGTCCAGCCTGGAGGTCTCAGCATCCCCAACCACCACCCCAGCTCCCACCAGCCTCGGGCACTGGGGATGCGTTCACATGCAGTCCCTGCGCTCACACCACTCTCCCAACTCCTCCCGCTCATGGCACCACACCATCGTGAGGGGGTTTGTCCCAGCACCAGCTCTGGGCTCAGCTCTGCCCATGGTTCCCACCACCGAGAACCCCCAGCCTGTCTTACAGCTGGCTTCAGGGGAGCAATGCCCGAAACCATCCCAGCTGCTTCCAAAAGCATCCTCCATCATCCTCATCAGCTTAGCGAGCCTTGGAGGGGAACTGAGCTCACAGGGGGCTCACTTGGGTCTCCTCCCCTGAGGTGACCCAGCTCTCGCCCATACAGGCAGGTGCTGCCCTCAGCACCCCCCTGCAGACTGTGGAGCCTGGGGTGGATCCCTCCTTTTACATCATTTTGCAACCCCACCGTTACATCGTCTGCATCATCACCGATCTCAGGCCATGCATCACAGTGCCCTGTGCTGCTCTGTCATAAACACAGTGCAAACCAAATTAAATAACCATTGCTTTAAACATGCTGAACACTAAATGTGAAATCACCCCTGTGGGAGGAGCTGCATTTTATAGGCAGTGGCACATATGGCAAACCCTGTCCCTGCCACGCCGATCTGGCAAGCCGAACCCCTGGGGCATGAGGGTTATTCCAGCCAGACTGATTCCTAATGCACTGTTTAAAGAACCACACACCCGTGATTACAAAAAAAAAAAAAAAATTACGGGGACTGTTGCTGGGGATGCTGGTGGCAGGGGACACGCGACTGCCTGACCCATGGACAGCCAGCCCCATGGACACCCCCTACCCCCACTAGGGATGAACCCACCACAGCCCTCTGCGTTCTACAACAGATTAACTAAATGATTATCTTACCTTCAGTAGCTGCAGCTTGGTCTCGAGCTCCATTTTCCGCAGGTACATGGCCCCGTTGACCGTCTCTAACCTGTGAAGAGCAGGCGATGTTGGCACTGCAGCCCATCACCGCACCGTGTGCCAGCATCCGTGCTGCGGGTCCTTGGGGAACAGCCACACGGGGGGACGGTGGCACCCGCCCGGCCGACCCCTTGGAGGAGGGACACCCACCTTAAATAGTTCCCTGAAGACTTTATCAAGTCTACAATTTGCTTGTGACTGAAGCCGTCGGTGTTGACGCCGTTGATGCTGGCGAGGATGTCGCCTGTCAGAGGGACACAGGTGACAATGAACGCCTGCCTGCAGCACACGCGCGCCTTCCGTGTGCTCTGCAGTAAAAGTAACGGGGAGAGGAGCAAAGCAAGGCCACCCACGGCAGGAAAAATCCGTGATTAGTTACCGGTTTGAAGGCCAGAAAGATGGGCAGGACTTTCTTCTTGGATTCTGCAGACGCAAGTACACACCTCCAGGGAGTAATCATGCTGGTGCGGAAATCGTATCGTCTGTGAACACCAAAGGGACTGTGTTACTGACACCGACCTCCTGACAACAGTGTAAAAATCCAGAGTCTGTTTACCCATCTTTTAAAGGAGAAGGCTGTGATGGGCAGGGTGTGTTACCATGCAAGTGGGAACACCAAAATATAACTTAACAATGGGAAATGGCATTCCCGTGGCAGAGGGACAGGCACCTGTACCCCTTTTTTTGCACAAAAAAATACTTTTAAAGCAAGTTGGTGGTTCGCTATCAAAAGCTCAGTGACTTCAGCAGAGGCTGTCTGTTAGCACAGTTGGACTCAGTGATCCTAAGGGTCTTTTCCAGCCTAAACATTCCATGATCCTATGGCTGCGGTTGGTGTCCATAAGGACACTCGTGTCCCCAGCACAGCACGGCAGGGTGAGACTCCTACGCATCTGGAGCCTGAAGGCAGCTGGTGCATCGCCTCGCAGTTAGGGCTGAAAAGCAAGAAGAGTTGAACCTGCTTCTGCTCTTGTGGTCTCTTAAATGCACTATCCCCACACGTCCCCACGCCTCCTCAAAAGTGCTTTTTATTCTGGAATTACGCCCTTCAGTAGGTAATTCTGAGCAAAAATCCGCCACGTGATTCTCGGTGCTGACATGTATTGGAAAAATGCAAAAGCAGCGAAGAACCCGACCGGATCTTGCAGTGACAGGAAATGTCTTCTTGGTGACATGCAAATATCGGCACTTAGCCACATCTTCCTGCCAAAATTTCAGCCTGAACCTGAGCTTCCTGAAAGCCTACGGCAGCCGTGTCTAACCCAGATACAAGAAGTCGTGTTAGACCCTAACTGATGCCAGGGATGCAGAGCAGGGTGAGTTCAGAGCTTATCCGGCCAAATCACACCAACGCAGCGACTGCAGCCAATGATAAAACTTCTGTCTAAAGCAAGAGCACCAAGCGAACCACGCGGGCCTTGGAGGACATGCCACTGCAGGTCACGCTTGCTGTTTTACTTTTTTTTTTGACCTTTTTCAGGGTGGTAGGTGTCATCTACCAAACTGGAGCCCTGGGCCAGCTCAAGGCGGACAAGCAGGGTGGCATCGGGCACGTCCCCAGGCTCCGCTCCGGCAGCGGGAAGCGGGAGAGGCGGCAGTGACACGGAGAAGCTCTGGCGTGGGGCCATCCCTGCAGTTCTCCTCAGCTCCCTGCAGATGGTAGACCTGGAGTTTCACTTCATCTTATCCTGGTTTGCCTATATTTAGCTGGCGGTCGTGCAATTACAGCTTCTAAATAATGGTTTATCCTTAGGATCAGGTGCTGCCTTTCCATAGCCTGGACTTCCTAGTGAAGTGCTCATGCTGAATGTATGTTCAGGATGAAAAAACTCCAAGAACAATTATTTTTAATCAGAATGTCAGATATAATGAAAATCTGCCCTGACAATTTCTATAAAAGCCCAGTAATTGACTCAATTATCCTCCCTTCTGAAAGCCCTCCCCTGCTCAGGAGCTGAGCACTTACCCGCTCGTTAGTCACCGAACCGAATTTGAAAAAGTTAAGCTTTCCCTAACACTCTAATTTCACCAGCAACACTATTTTCTCTTTGTGCACAGATAGAGGCGAGTCCTTTGGCAATGCACTGCTGCGGCTAGCTCCGCGGTACAGCCACAACCCCTGCTCCCAAACCTGCATCCTTTTATTCCTGGGACTATTTTTTATTTATAAACGGGATTTTAGCAAGCCTACTGAGCTCACAAAAATCGACAGAACAAAGATCTCCCCCCAGGCAGCACTCCTGATACGATTCCGGTTTTCCCATTCGATGATTTAGTGACTTCTACATCTAATACAACATATTCCTGTATGGTTTCACTCCAAAAAAGTCATGCCTAGGAGTTATTTATTAAAAACCATACAAATACTGTACATCAACTTCAGAAATACATACATCTCTATGTATGTTAAAGGTGGTAATAAAATGCTAGAATTAGGTATTTTTTGGAGAGGGAGTTTTTTGATCTCTCCCTTTTCATATGAAAATATTCTCATACAGTTCTCCCAACAAATATTCACTTATGGAGGTAAGAAGGCATTGCCATTGCCTAATATCTGGATTTGGATGAGGTTGCTCCTACGCTCCCTGCTCTGGCTTGTGAGAAGGCCAGAAATCCTCCTCTGTGACCTTTGCTATGAAAAGTCCCTGGCAATGCACCCTAGCTCTGCAGCACGACTGCAAGCTCGTCAGATTTCACGATGAACTGACAGATGTCTTCCTCAGCTCTGTGCTGGCTTAACCCAGCTCGGCGGACGTGACACTCGGGAGTTTGCACCGTGCTTTGTTTTTAAATGAACCGACTTGTCGTTTAAGCCTTACCTGGATTTCAAACCCAAACGTCTCTTTATCTTCTTTTAGTATAGCAACGAGGTGTCTGTAGGAAGAACACACAGAGCTGCGCATGAGCGCCAGGGTGCCGGGCTTTGTGCTCGCTGCATTTCTCACCAAAACAATCATGTCCACGTCATTGCCCTCTAACGATTGTGTCCCTGTCACTGCCCCCTGTGCTAGCCCCAGATGCTGCAGCTGCTCTCCCCTTACTCAAGCTAAATGTCACCGTGTCTCCTGCACATCCCAGGCGCTGGGTACCACTCCCTGCCTTGCACCCCCCCAGGGGCTGCTAAACAGGGGCGTTCCCAGGACGCACATTTCACACAGAATTAGTAAATAACAGAGATTGTAGGGGAATATCTTCATACCTTTGTGGCCTGGAGGAGTCGCCCAAGGAACTGGACCTGGCTAAGGCGAGCTGCAGCCAGAAATGGGAGACGAAAAGGGTCAGTGGGCTCACGGTTCTGTGAGGCACGTGGCTAATGTCAGCAGTTTGGAGAAAAACTAGAACGGCTGGTGGGATCCCGCCGCCAGCCTGCGCAGGGGCCTCCCCCCCCCCAGCCTGCCCAGTGCAGCCTCTCCCCAGCCAGCTGAGAACTCCAGCTTTCGGAGCACGACTACGTGCGGCCAGGGCCAGGATGCGAGACAGCTCATCGACATGTCCAAAGCTGAGCCGG
>NW_010118136.1:12688-29623 GCF_000699245.1 Pterocles gutturalis
CAGCCCCCCACCTCCCCCTGCATCCCTCCCCCCCGCGGTCCCTTGCTGAGGGGTTAGAGAGAAGTTCTACACAGTAACGGGCCTGGTGGCGGTACCCATGGAGGACATTTAGCTGGCACTGCTGCAAGACAAAACATCACCCGCGACATGTTCTGGTGGGAAGGATGGCGTTAACCTGCACGGGGCGGTTGTTGAAGGGGCTCATGTTTATTGTGCTGGGAATTAAGCCCTGTAGAACCAGCTATACATCAGCTCTTTCA
This sequence comes from Pterocles gutturalis, assembly GCF_000699245.1. Classification (NCBI taxonomy): domain Eukaryota; kingdom Metazoa; phylum Chordata; class Aves; order Pterocliformes; family Pteroclidae; genus Pterocles; species Pterocles gutturalis. Next base: position 12,949 of record NW_010118136.1, read on the forward strand.
TTTTTCCAAACCCTTTAAATATAAAATCAAGTATTCCCAAGGTACTAACACCACAGAGAAATAAAACATGGGTACTCTTAGCACATCATAATATCATTTCGGTTGTTCACCTCCAGAAAACAATGAGGCATCCTCACTGACTGGGACACGGCAACACTGTACCTTCTGCTCCAACGGTATCTGAAAAAATGGGCCACCCGCTAGCCATCCAGTCTCCCTGCAATGAGCTACGATGGAGAGCCGAGCTACCACCAGCCGATATAAAATGAAGCTTTTTTTTCACAGGGGTGATGAGTTGACATCTTCATGATTAGCTTTCAGAAACTCACACCCTTCTCCTTGGGAGGGGGAGAGAGGTCTGGAAGCAGAGGTCCCTGGGCTGGGAGATGCCGGTGGCAGTAGCAGCTGGAAGAGCCTGCAGCAGGACGGTGCTGTTTAGGGTGGCAGAGGTTGCCGTCAGAAACCATGAGAACAAGTGGGAAAATTCAGGTTGAATCCCAAGGAACATTTTCTGATGGCAAAAGTGCTTGGAGCAGGGAGCTCTTCCCCGCACTGCTGCAGGGATAATTTCTGAGGACACTGGAAATGGGAAAGACAAGAGTCACAAGTGCTCAAGAAACCCTCTGCGTCCAGCAGGACACTGGAGCTGGACCTCCCACCGCTCCTTCCGATGTCCACAACCCACTTCTCTTGTTTTGCATAATTAATAAACCAGCATGGCAGCGCTGTGTTTTCAAATAAGAGCAGGAACGGTCCATCTTTGCGGTCACCTTGCTGTACTGCAGCGTGCCATGGGACATGGGGGCTGGCCGGGGGCACGCGGGCACTTGTGCTCTTGGGGAGGGCAGGGGGCTGGCAGGGACATGGCACTGGGGCATCTCCCCACCAGCCGGGACCCTTCGAAATGCTCAGTCAGGTGAGGATCCAAGGTTCTGCGGGGCCAGGGTTGCCGTCATTCCCGTTGACGCTGTAACTATTGTCTGTACAGTGCCCAAATCACGTCTCTGTCCTGCTGAGGCCTCACCTTTCTTTTGTACCTTCCCCCTAACGATCTGTGGGTGTTTATAACCGTACCATCCGCCAGCAAAGGCAGAGGCACACACGAGCTAAGGGAACGGCAGACTGTTATCTCTGCAGTCTCCTGTGCCGGCTGCACGGCATTTCTGAGCCGGTGCATGGTCACAGCACCGAGCATCCAGTCTCCCTGCTCCAGTTGGGCAGACCTGTGCCTGGTGGGGTCTCTGGAGCCAGGATCAGCATCAAACATTGATTTTTTTTTTTTTCCCATAAGAATGAACAAGGAATAAGGAATGGCATTACCACTGAAATGTTTGTAGTTGATATATCCAAATGTCTGAGGCTTCAGCAGCATGAAGTGATGCTATGGCACCATTCTATAGGTGACCACCTATGGAAACACCCAGCTTCATAAACACATGTTCACACAGGGAGAGAATGGGAGCGGAGGGAGTGACACGGCCACAGCCCAGCCATCGCCATCAGCCCCCCGGGGCTGGCAGCACAAAGGGCTGCTCCAGCACCGCCGCGGAGATCGATGCCACCCAGCAGCAGCGTTCCCAAGATCAGCCTGGCTCTGGCTGGCTTTATCTCCCTGTACTTGTACAAAAAAAAAAAACATTAAGTGTGTTTCTGTCACTGAACAAAGCAAAGCCTCAAGTGTGCGGATACCATGCACCAGTCTCTGACAATGCTTTCAGGTTGTGATGCATCTCAAACATTTTCTATTTAGACATCTTCAGGCAAATAGAGCAGAGCTGGAACTGCTCAGCTGGCAACTTGCAGCAGCAGCAAGAGAGAGTTTTGTGGGAATCCAGTTGCACAGAGCAGAAACGGACTGTTCTGCTGCTCTGTGCTGGTCTGTGCTGGTCGGGGGAAAGCCCAGAGGAGCAGGACAGCCCAACCAGCCCCAAGAGTCGCAGCAAACCCCTCCAGCCCCCCGATGGAAATCACTGATGGCAGGTGCTGCTGTCAGCACTGCGGAACAAGCGCACCCCAGCCAGGACGCTGTGCCGAAGGCAATGCCAGTTTAGAGGAACCCCCACCAGCAAGAGCCTCTTTCGCTCACAGCGCTGCTGCAAATGGAGAAGAACCGCAGCCAGGGCTGATCTCAGCTGCTAAAGCGCTTCATGTGCCCAAGCCCCCGTGGGCAGAACCCGCTTTGCTCCTTCTGGGAGCTTCCCACACTGATTGCATTGCAACCCCAGACTGGCGAGGCTAACAGCACCCCAGATCCTTCCAGCACCCCAAAGTCAGGTGCTGCAGCAAACCCATGCAGTCCCTCGGGTCGCCTCGGCTGTTTCCTCGCATCCCCACCAGCGCAGGCAGCCAGAGGCACCCTGGGTGGAACAGAGCCATCGGACCCCCCCCCGTACCTGCTTGCGCCCGCGGGGGCGGGGCCCCCCCAAAAAGGGCAGCGTCCCCCCCGTGCTGGCCAGGAGCTGGACCCGCCGGCTGTCCATGGGCAGAGCCAGCTGCTCCCCAGCGGCGCTGAAGCCGGCGAAGCTGGCGGTGTGGTTCTGCTGGACGAGCCGCCGCAGAGCCATGCCAGTGGCCGGGCATTAACGCCGCTTTGGTGAACGCTGCGGCATGGCTGGGGAAACTGAAACACGCTCGCCTCTCCGAGTGATCAAAAAGTGCGAGAGCGGAAAGCCGGCCACGTGACCTGTGGTTTGGGTGCACGTTGCATAAATCTCCTCTAGCAGCTCCCCGGGCACGCGGTATGTGCTGTGCTCACAGGAGAGTTAAGAATGAGGCTTGGCAATTTAAGAAATCTGCTTAATTGTTCCGTTCCTGCACACAAGAGTTCTCACCGCACAGCTTCTCTCTGCAGTAATTTGTCCTTAAAGCACTCCTTGCTTCAGCCTGAGTTCCACTTGTTGATTCCCTCACTTGCTCGGCATCCCTTGCCTTGCTCAAGTTACCTTTTGCCAGGGATGGGAAATTAATGCTGCTTTGGATACCGGTTTTGGTGTGTGACTTCCCAAGCCCACGCAGCCAGGCACCACGCACAGAGCCCACCCGACCGCGCAGCAGGACTGGTTGTGATGCCAGCAGCACCCCATGTGCCCTGCAGACCCCCCCAGCCATCGGCTTTGCACCCCCCCAGCACACCATGCCAGCAGCCGGGGTCTGCCTGGAGCAGGGAGATCCCAGTTGGGATTGCACCCTGGTCTGCACCAGCCAGACTGCGGACTGACCCATGAGGCCAGCGTTTGCTCTAAAATCAAGTTTTACTGGGGGTTCCTCTCTTCCAAGCGATTTTGTCCCAGAAACAAAAAAGTTGGGGAGGATTCATGACACTGGGAATTTGGGGCTGGTTTTGGTTTTTCACTCCAGTTGTCGTAGAACCACAGAACCACAGGATGGGCTGGGTTGGAAGGGACCTTCAAGATCACCAAGTTCCAACCCCCTGCCATCGTGGATGGACAGATGGCTGGACTGGGTTCCCGGTGCTGTGGGAGGAGCAGCCAGTGGCCCTCCCGTGCCATTGCCATCACCGGACTGGTGCTCTGGCAGAGAGGAGAGTGATGGGGACACAGCTCCTCCCCAGTGCAGTGAAGCAGAGAGGGGCTGGGCGAGGAGGAGGAGGAAGAGGAAGATAAACTTACTGTGTCAGAAATGTGATTAAAATCAGCCATGCAAGAAAAAGCAAACAAAAACCTGCTGTGCAAGGAGTTAAATGTCACTGATCTTGTAGCTGAAGTGCCCATCCCATAGTGCTCTGCAGTCCAAACTGGACGGGTTTCCAGCATCAGAGCAGACACAGGTTTCTTCTCTTAAAGGACGCTCATTTTAAAACTCACTCTGCTTCTTTCGCAATCCCTCACTCCAAAGCTGTTCCCTTTCTGCGGGTGGGTGCCCCTGGTGTGTCCCCCCTCCCACTGTCACTTACAGAGCAGAGCCACTATAAAAGGCAAACCAGTTCCGAATTAAACCATCGGGCCAGCTGTACCAGGCTGTTCTGCATGAGTTCAGCAGAGACAAACCCCAACAGCCCCCATCCCCCAGTGCTGGCTGCCCCCCCGGCTCCTGTGCCCCGTGCTGCCTGCGCCCCGCCAGCCTTTGCTCTGGGAGCCGGGTGGCCAAGGCACACGCAGTTCCTTTATTGCAGTGGCCCAGGTTGCCCAGAGAAGCTGTGGATGCCCCATCCCTGGAGGGGTTCAAGGCCAGGCTGGATGAGGCTTTGGGCAACCTGGGCTAGTGGGAGGTGTCCCTGCCCATGGCAATGCTTTGGGATATAACAGTGAGAGGGGTTTTGGTTTTAATCATCATTTCTTTCTTCAGCCAAAGGCTGGGTTAGTGTTTGTATAGATTATTTAGCATAACCAATTTAAAACATGGCCACTGAAATGTTTGTATGAAATGCTGCGTGCCACAGCAGCACAACAGGGGCAATTCTAGACGTCCGTCCTTCGCCTCCGAGAGGGGAATGAGCCCCACAGGGCTGAGGGGTGGCACTGACCCTGCTCACAGCCTGTGTCTCATCTCCTCCGTGGTGCTTGTTCAGAAAAAAAAATGCTTAAAAAGCGATGCATGGCAGGGGGGAAGCTCTCTCCTTCGCCTGAGAAAAGCAACCTGTATCTCGGGGCTGGCATCTGCTCACTCGCTGAAGCCCGCTGAGTAATGCGGGCACTGCTGACTCAAAGCCTCTTCCCCTTTTCCTGCTCACCATCGCCCTGCCGAGCGCCTTTGAAAGCAAACAAAGTGCATTTCAGTTCCTCAGGCAACCCTCTTTTACGTGTCTGAAACCCAGTGACTCATCTCCAAACAAGCTGAGAGAAGAAACAAATAAAATCTCCCATCAAATAGACAACCTGGCCCCAGCTGCCCTGCAATGCCCTGTGGTGCCCCGGCCCCTGGGCAATGCCCCATCCCCTGCACCCACCATGCACCCCTGCACCCGCCCTGCACCCCTGCACCCCTCAGCACACCCCTGCACCCGCCCTGCACCCCATGCCCCTGGTCCTTGATCAGTCCCCATCTCTGCACCCACATTCCCAGAGCTCTCAGCCTCTTTACTGGCATCCCTGTTCCCAAAAGGATCACCAGCGCTGGTGTCCACAGAGGGACTCCCCACCTCTGCACCGCCAGCTTTTCCATTCGACAACTATCTGGTGAGCCCTGCGGTGACTCAGGGTAGGGGTCTGGGTACCCAAATGAGTATCGCCCCGCGCGTGTCCCAGCACAGTGCTGATCCAGCCCCTCTGCTCTGCTTTCTGAATCAAAACACACATTTCTCAGGGAAGCACAGCGCTGATTCTGAAGACGTCTTGGACAACAAGCCTCTTGCTGAGGGTGGAAATTGCTCTGGAAGTTTAGATTCCCAACCTCTGTATGTATAACCTCAGATTCCATGATTTTATATTAGATTGTCAAACAAAAAAGCGTAAGGTAACAATCCCAAGCAATAATCTCGGTGATTGGTAAACCTCCAGCACCTCTCATTTACCTTACTGATGAAATCAGAAAGGTGTTTTATGATGAACCAAATGCAGCTTCAGCTGCACGAGCAGCCATCCAGAAACATGCCCAGTATCTGTACAGGTCAGTTTTAAGCAAAAAACACACCAAGGACTGAATAGCACATTTAAAGAAAATAACCGGTTGGAGGAAAAAAACCTGTCCACCCCCTGCACTTTATCAATGCAGCACAGAGATGTGTGTGCCCGTAGCATACAGCTGAACAGGGATGTATGGGTGTGAACACTTTTCTACCCCACTGCGGTTTGTTCCCTGTTTCCCTGGAAATAGATTTCCACCCAGGGAAGGCAGGAGCTCCTGCCAGGGCAGTGCTGAGTCAGGAATGGGGCTCAGGAGGGTCTGCCCTGGCACCGGGGGCATCTGGAGCTCTGGCAAACGTCCCCAGCACTGGGCAGTGTGAAGCAAATCTGTCAGTGAGCTGATAACCGTCACCTCTGGGGTGCAGAGAGCACCCCTCTGTCCCCTCAGATGCTTTATTGAAAGGCTCAGTGTGAGACAGGGGAACAATGCATGTGTAGGACATATGCCAGGTCTGGAACATGGGCTTGTTAAAGTATTATAAACATATGTGAACACCAATCTATTGCAATGCCTTAAAAAGTCATTTGCAAAGAAAAAAACTTTATGATGCCAGGAAAAATCCCAGCTTCTTTTGGTGTCCTTCACATTTAGCTTCGAGCCCCAGTTCTAGTCGTATGCCAGGTCCTGTATGCATGGACAGCAGCATCTAAGGTAAATTCTTTAACACTAAACTGGCAGAACCTTAAAATACAGCCCCTTGCTTCCAGCCTCCAACCAAAGGCCAGTCCCCAAGCGGTGAAGCAGGGTTCTGACATGGTGCCCCACCATCCAGGCTGCTGTGGCCATGGGATGCCTGGGCAAGGACAAAAGTGCAATTAAATTGATAGCAAATAATTAAAAGGCAAACACTTAATGAAAGATGAAGAGATCCTGCCTCTGCAGTGTAAGAATGCTGCTGACTGCAGGTTGCTTTTTTTTTTTTTTTTTTTTTTTGCTATTTTCTCCTCCTTTTTTTTTTCTTTACAGACTACCTACACACTTCCTGGGCTCTCGTGAACTCACACACCTCCTAAATTCCCACAGCTCATCAGGTCCAGGAAAGAATGAATAAAATGTTTGAAAGAAAACAAGCTGCTACAGCTCTCCAAACCCCACAGCCATTAGCCGAGGGGCTTGTGCCGTTCCCGCAGCTGTGACAAACTGTGCACCGAGCCGGCGGTGCCGGGGCCCTGTGCAGATGTGCACCCCTCTCCTCTGTGCCAGCTCTTTGTACTAATTAATTAGTGAGTATCTATGCACCCTCCTTCAGGCGCTTTGCAAAGTCGCAGAAACCTTTAAGCTCTGGGAGCAGTTTCCTTTCCAAAGCACAGCCCTCCTGTGCCGGTGCTGCGGTACAGCAGTTTCGGTGAATTCAGCGCACGGCGTGACAAACAGGGACAGGAAACAGCACCCACAGAGCAGGGAGGGGACCTGCACCCTTCCGAACAGAAGAGCAGCAGGTCGTGTCTCAGCAAGGCTTTACACTCTAGTCCATGGTTAACCATCGCTGAAACGCACGGCAAACGTGCTCCTGCCTGGAGCAGAGCTGGTGCCCAGCTACCTGCTGCTGAAGGCATCCCTCCTCCACGGCCGGTGCCGGCGGGGTTTCTGGCCGCGCTCCCGATACCGGGGCAGGAGGAACGGGCGAGGAGCCCCCCGCTGCAGGACGCAAGCCTCGGGGACCCAGGCACTGGCTCTTCTACTGCGCGGCCAGGGCTGTACCGGTGACTCCAGGGGGCTCCGTGGAGCTGGTTCCCCCAAATACAAGCAGCCGGAGAATCAGCCCTTCCTCTTCAGACCCAGCTCCCCCCGAGCAGTTTCTCGGGAGCACCTCTCACCATTAGCATTAGAACTGCCTTCAAATGGCCAGTTACGGAAAAGTGAGAGCAGGCTTACCACCCCCTGCCAGAAGGGACAAGCTCATCGTGCGGTGGTGTTTTTAAGAAAGAAATAAAAGCCCAGAGTACCCTTCAACAGCCATGAAGTCTCGATGCTGTGTGGTAGTAGCGCGGTGCCTTACATGTGAACAAAGCCTGCCGTAAAGCCCTAGGTTACAGCTCTGGGAGGGGGATCTCAAGCAAGCAAAGACTTCAGAACTGAAGTCCTCCATGTGAGTGAGTCTCACTCGAATTTACACCACTGGAACCCAAAAAGTCCGAAGGGGAGGACCCGGGAACTTCGGTGTGAATGGGAGCTGCACACCAGGAGGAGCCCGTGCAGGGCAGAGCTCAGGCCCCACCCCGCAGCCCCCTCCCGTCCCAGCACGGGGGCCGGCAGCGGGCGCGATGCTGCTGTGGCTCCGCTGGACACGGCTCGCTCCCCGTCTGGCAGCGCATGGGTCGGAGCAGCAATGGGAGGCTGAGCAAAATGAACATTAAAAAAAAAACAAAAAATAGTTTTTAACTTCATGGGAACACAATGACAGTGTGTGCTTTATTTATTAAAATTGACACATCTTTCCAAAAGTATACCGGTATGTAAAATATGCATACAAAATACAACATTTAAACAAATTATTTACATCCAGGGGCAGCTGCAAGACCGAGCAATAACCTTAGCAATAGTTTTAAAAATAACCTGCTGCAGTGCACACTAATTAGGTATTTCACAATATGAGCGTTGAGTTTTAGCAATGTGCTGCTATACGAAGCTCTAAAATATTACAGCACGGCCAGATAGAATATTAATGCTTCTTTAAAAACCAGACAGCTCAGAGACTGATCTGTGGACTGACAAAACACTGCACATTCCTCTTTGGGGACTGAAAACCACAGCAGATTTATAGTCAAACGTAATAGCTACATTCAAAATACATTGAGTCTATTTATGCCAAAAATACATTCAGAGCCTTTGGTTACAACTTATTGCACGTTTCTTACTTTCTGTAGAAATGTATCGTACCTTTTAATGCTTTTCCCCCATACATTCAGAAATTGTGCTGCCCATCACAGCTGGACACGGATGTCTCTCCCCAAGACACGGTTCTCCATAGCCAGGAGAAGGGCAAACCCTCCTTCCCGTGAGTCAGGATGTGCTGGGACCGAGGGCAGCCAGCGCCCGTCGGCATCACAAGAGATCCAGGCAGTCAGGGACCGCAAGAAGATCTTGCTCTGCTCGATGCTAGGACCTGTTGTGGGGACTAAACAGGTTTCTGAACAAATTTATTTATAATTCCTGAATCTATTGCCTTAAAAAGTGGCATAATTATTAAAATATTACAGGATTCATTGTAGGGTTACACGAGGGAATGATCGTGGTTAAGTGCAAATGGCTATAAAACCAGCAAAGTGCAAAAGAGATTACAGTTTGAATTTCTCAAGGGGTATTTGGTGGAAGCAGTTGAGGAAACAAAAAAAAAAAAATCAGGTGCTAAAGAAAATGTTAATTAACTTTCATTTTCAGTTCATATTCCATGCATTAGGTTTTACATTGTTATTAAAAGTGAACTTAAAAAAAAAAAATCAGTAATTCCCCCAAACTAGAATCATCAATTACAAAAGGCTGAATGTGGTGACTGATCTTGAGCATCCTCGAGATCAAGAATTTCTATGAGACTCAGAACTTGTGCTTTAAATGAAGATTAGCAGGAACACCAGTAACCTCTCAAGAAACCTAGGCCTCCTTCAAACCGCAAAGAAGTGTCTCAGTACAACTTCTGGCTTTAAATTTGAACAGGATAAATCTACACCGAGGGAAAAGGCTACTAATTTTGGGGTTTGTTTTAAAAGGAGGGTACAGTTTACAAACACGCTAAAGCCCCACACATCAGCCACCTGGCTCAGCTGTTTAACTCTAGTTTGCTAAAAGTACATTTACCTCTCAGCAACTAAACAAACAAAAGAAAAAGGAAAACCAACACAAAACCACTGAGCTAAGGGTCAAGCTGGGCAAACAGACCCTAACGCCTCATGACATGAGATATGCGCAGGAAATGATGAAATGATCTGAAGTATTCCCAGGGCTGGAGCTGTGACTGAGTGGTGCGGCCAAGGCAGAGCAGTGCCCACCGCGGAGCATCCTCCTGTGCAGAGCATCCTCCCATGCACACCCCCAGCCTGGCCCAGCACGGTCACCTCCTGTGCCAGAGTGGATCAACAATTTTCAGAGGCTCCAGGAGGAAACCGAACAAGCACAGACAAAAAAATCCGCCACTGCTAAGACTGACCAAACAGGTGGGAGAAAGCAAGTGGCATTTACAACTAAAAAAACATTACTGCTGGTGGTTACACTGGTGTCCAGGATTAAACTAAAAACCACGACGGAGCAGCTCTACCCCAGGGTGGAGGAGCCACCGAGGAACGCAGCCCTGTGCCGCTGAGCTCCCGCCCAGCGCCAACCAGTGTGAACATCCACGGTGCAATGGAAACCCACATGCCGTGGCATGAGACCTCTGCAACCGGCGCACAAGCATCGCCAAGGCAGGGACCACGTTTATTCCAGGCGCACAGACCCCACCTGGGTCCCCAGAGCTGGGGAGGGCGTCAGGGAACACCCCAGCGCCGGATCTGCAGCCCGGAGCACGCAGCACCGTCCCCGACGGCTGCTTCACCACCCTGCTACGCAGTAAACCCTGCCCAAAACGTCTCCTAGCTCTGCCCCGAGGGCGGGTCACCAAAATCCCTGATGCCAAGAAGCACATTTTTTTAATTTCACAGCACGGCTCCTGACCCGGAGGAGCTGCTGCACAGACACCAAATTCCTCCACCACGCAAGCCCGTCACAGGGCGCCGACTCCCCAGAACAGCTATCAGACGGACTGCAAGGGTGTATTGTAGATTCTCTCCAAGGATACTGTAGGTTAAAAGTGCATAGGAGTGAATTTGAAATGGAAGAAAAATCCCTAGAGAGCATCCTGATCGCTCTCCCCGTGAAGTGCAAAGAATGCCTCCATCTCAGGCAAAAAAATTCACGTGTTTTAAGAGCGGTACAAGAGACACTAATGGTGTCCCTGGTCACCTTGCATTTCGTACACCAGCTGAGCAAGTTTTCTATAATGAAAGCTTTGACACCTTCTCCTTGTTGTTAATTGTCCTGCAGCGCTGCTTTTAACGCCTCTTTTGACACACTACCCCGGTTGTTCACAAACATTTGATGCTTTTTTCTCAGAACAAGAGCTAACTGGGTCCCCAAGCCCAGGAGCTCTGGAAAGGTGGATCATTTCCCTTTGGGCACCTTCCTGCATGCTAGAGCAATTATGAAAAGTTCACCTCACCTGCCCAGTTTAAATGCTTTTGAAGAAACTGGCCTAAATCAGCATACTATGTAGGATTACTTTTACTCCACCACCATTGATTTCAGACACCTTATTCTGCAAATTCAGTAAGAGTTGATTTCAATGGATAAAACACTTCCTCTTGCCAGTAAAAAAAAAAAAAAAAAAAAAAAATACAGTCTTGATTGTTCCCTTTTAACATAAGGATTTTTTTCAAGTCACCTCCTACATGAACAAATGCTGGATCTCATGTTTGCACATCTTTTGACGCTCAAGTCAGGATCACACTTCGGATTGCACGGTTGCAACAACTACCCCTCAAACAGCTTGGAGTCCGCATCTGCGGAGCTCCCGGGGGCAGTTTATGCACTCGGAGCACACAGCAATTAAATCTATACGATGACTTTGATTGCACCTCAGAAAGCATCCCGGGAAAAAAATCTACTAGCAATCTGGTAGAAATCTTCCCCACCCTTCAGCTAACAGACCATAAAACGGGCAAAGCCTCAGGATATGTAACACAGGCAGGATGACTCACAGCTAAGCAAACAGGTAAATTGCATTAAAGCCTGTTTATGGGGCAATTTACATCCCTAAAGAGTCCATAATGTCCTGCAGTGTGTGTGCCACTGACCACCCTGCTCAGTAAAAGTTTAACCCACTCCTCCCCGTCAGAGCCCCAAGTAAAGAGGTTTCAGCGGACAGAGGGATGGTAAATTCCGTAACGAGCTACCAGCGTCCTGGCGCGGAGCTGCACGTGCTACACCAAATTTTTGCAAAGATGGAAACAGCTATGGGCGTAGTTTGCATGGACCGCTTGGATCTAGAAACATTTAAAGAATCACATCACTATGAAATGTATCATTTAGGCTGTTAAAAATATCAGAATATTATATTGAAACGTGTGGACCAGAGGGTGGGGCAGAATCCACAAAACGCCAGGACATCAGTGAATTTTGCAAAAGCACCCTGCTTTTTACAGCTTGCCGTGTTATGGAAATGGGATTAGAGATGTCAGCGCTTTTCACCAACCCGCTGCTATTGCAGAAACCCACATGAAACCTCTGAACGGGCTGTCCTGGCTTTGCGCAAGGACATCAGCACTTTACATTTCCATTTTACCCAGTCCCAGGCCGTGACAGACAGCAGCACACTGTGATCCCGTCCAGAGTGCAGGTACATTTGACACATAACGTGCCAAAAGCTGGGGTGGCAGAAAGCACATTACCCTCCCGAGGTCAGGGGCACGGCAGGAGCGGGTCCCCGCTGTGTGGGTGTCCCCACATCCTCTGACACCGCGAGGTGAGCTGCGCAGGACGGCGCTGCAACAGGAAACCAACCTTTCTGCCAGCTTTCAACTGTTCCGCAAGAATTAATTTTGTTTAAGCTTCCCTCTAAAATATCAAAAGGCACTAAAAAAATGTTACCAGTGACAGACTGGCAAGATGATGTTTGGAAATATATACTTTCTCATTTTAGGTGGAATTTCTCCCATTCCATCCCTATGGTATCTATTGGAAAAGCATTGCCTCTATTATTTTTCCTGCTAACTGTTACAAAGAAAAATTGTCCCTTGATCAATATGTTCAATGAACAGATGAACAGAATAAAAAAATTCCAAATCCTAACTACAGTATTGTATATGAAATGAAGAAAATAAAAGTTAATAAAAAACTGACTAGATGCTTTTGTTCACAATATAGATGCTTAGTGGAACTGTCATCTTTTTTTATTCGCTTCAGTAATTATAAATATACTATCTAAAAATGCATTTTACTGACAGCCCCTTTTCAGATTCTTGCACAAAAAAAATATGTAAAAAGCTTGATGAAATTTGTTTTGCTTGGTTTGAGGATAAAACGTGTGGTTTCTCTTGCAAACAGGCTTTAACCCACACCTGCGATGTCCAACACCTTTGGGGTTTGACGAGGATAAACAGCACAATAGCGAAAGCTATTTTTACACTGTCGTGGTGGTTTAAGCTCCCTTCTGCAATTAGCCTAGTGTCTCATTTACTTTAGAAAACCAAAGCAAGCCATTGACTTGCTGTACAAACATGAACTGTGAGCCAAAGCTGCCCCTTCCAGTGGCCAAATACAAAGCTGGATGTCAGTGCTCTGGGCACTTGAATACTGAACCACGCCACGTGAGGTAGACCGAAAATAACAATAATATCACATGTGAGAAGATGAACAGCAGAATTCGCTCCCTCCTCTTCCTGCCACGAGCCCCGTCAGGCTTTGGAGTCCTCCTGCACGCAGAGCTGCGACACCGTCTTCTTGACGCGCAGGGCGGTGAGGCGCGCGGCGCCGCTGGCGTGCCAGCACTCCCGCATGATCCTGCCCATCACTCGCAGCGCCTGCGAAGCGGCGGTTAAAACAGCAGGTCAAGGAGAACACCCTCACCGCCCGCTTTTAGGTTTTTGAAGCGCAATACTAGGAGATAAAATACAGCTCTCTGAACAGGTAATACACCGGCAACGCCTGAGAGTCAGACCCTTATTCCAGAGAGCAGCGCTCGGGGCAGAGGCAGTGGTTCTGAACTGATCTGGGAGCTGAAAAAGAGCCAAGCACCTGAAACAGCTTTAAATTCAGGACGTGGAGCTCCCTTTGTCCCACAGATGAATTCTATCTTAAATAAGTTTTGTAATAAACTGGAAAACTGCTTTTACCTCACAGCTTTGCCACTGGTTTGGGATATTCGGCCGGAGCTTCTGCTCACAAACCACCCTCCTCATATCCTCTATCGAGGGGTCAGAAGGCACAACGTCGTAGTAAGGCAACTGGTACTCCTCCGTGATTCCTAGGAGAGATTCCATGTGTAGGTAACACAAAGCCCAAAGCAGCGGCTCCAGAATAAACTCAAGCGGTTGGTTTCCACAGGCAAGGAGAGAGAACAGGGGAGCCTTGGGGCCACCTTGAGCCGCTGCTCCCCAGCAGACCCCATGGACACATACTGCCACGATGACTGAGAGTGAGGGGCAGGGATGTAAATCATTGCTGATGTTTTATTTAGGATAGAAGCGGTCTGGATTGCAAACCGAGCAGGGCAGGAGCCTCACCTCCCACGCAGCACCGCCGGGCTATCTCCCAGTACACCAGCCCCAGCGAGTACATGTCTGCGCGCTTGAAGGACTCGAAGATGCTCGTGTTCATCACGTCGTCAAGGATCTCAGGAGCCATATACCTGTAAAGCACACCAAGGGCAGTGTGCTAGAGGAGTTGTACAACAGACCGCGGCTGCGCAGCTGCGTGCCAGGGCCAGGGACCAGCTGGGAAAAGGGAACCGGTGTCACCGACGGAGGAAAGGGACGAGAGGGCTGAGAAATGCCACCCTGCAGGGGACCGGCTGGCAGCCCGCCCTCACCCACCTCCTGGTGCCCACCCGCGGGTTCTGGGGAATGTCGATGGTGTTCAGCACCGAGTCGTGCTTCACCGCCAGGCCCAGGTCCGCGATGGCGCAGCTTTCGTTCCTCTTCACGAGGATGTTCTTAGATTTCAGATCTCGGTGCGCGATCGCCGGCTTGCCTGTTCCCAGGGAAAGAAAGCGCCATCAGTTTTGATAACAACAGTACAAATTCTAACACAGCAAGCAAGGACGCTAACCCAGTTTTATTCAACTTTGTTACTACACCCTGTAAAAAAAAAAAACATTGACACCTATTTTGTACCAAACAAAGCTCTGATAAATGCCATCAAATTAAAAAAAAAAAAAAAACAAACAAGCTTGAGGGCAGTTTTGTTCCAACATCTGTATTTCAGGAATAAAACACAAAGACAGAAACTAAGTTCACCCTCTGCTTATACCATACCACTTATGCCAATACCATTTCTCGTGGTATAACAGTCTGTAAAACCTTTACCTCACCGCATCGCCCATAAACATTTTGGTAACTACCACCGAAGCTCCTTAAAAGCCTGGCAGGACAACTGGGAGGAGCAGCCCTTGCCTTGCGTGCCGACGATCTCCATGTGGAGGTGTGCCAGGCCACTGGCCGCCGACAGCGCCAGCCGCACCATGCCCTCCACCGTCACCGTGCCCCGGTTCAGGTAGTCGAACAGCGACCCTTGCTCATGGTACTCTGAGACCAGCCACAGCTGCGTCCACGTCCCGTTATCTGCCCGGAGGAAGCAAGATTATTCAGCTTTATTAAAAAATTAGCTGGAAAAGCCTTCCCCGTTCTGTGGCCGGCTCACAAATGAACGAGTTTGCCGGCCACCCTCTCGGGAAGGAGCTTGGGAGAGCGGCGAGGTTCAGTGTGCTGTTTCCCATGGGAGCAGAGCATCCTGAGACCAAAAGCCATCCCAAGACCAACACCCAGGATTTCGCACACAGCTCACCCTTGTTATCGGCAGCGATAAAGCCCAGGATGTTCTCATGCCTCAGCATAACCGTCTGATAAATTTCTGCCTCCCGGAACCAGGACCGTTCATCTCTGGAGAAGAAGATTTTCACAGCGACGTCTTCCCCGCACCATTTTCCACGCCAGACTTCGCCAAACCGGCCTTTCCCAACGATTTCCTGCAGGACGATAGTCCTGGCGATTGTTCTTTGGACAAGCAGAGGTAAGCCTGGATGAAACAGAGGAGACGGATATTTGTGACATAGTTCACCCATGATTTTAAATCCCAAAGCCAGATTTTCCAGTGCATTGTACTCATGACTTTGCTGTCAAAAAGCACCAAGCAAAAACCCTTTTCCGATCAAAATCCCTCCAAACCACCCGCCAGCCCCGGCTCTGCCACCGCCACCACCACCACCCTGCCCAAACTCCCTCTCCTGCCCTCCTGCTGCTCTCACGACACGGGCACATTTTCCAGCAAAGCCAGGAGACCCGTATGGTGCAGGCACCTTTCTTTCCCCAAACTCTACCTCCCTAACCCCAAAAAAAAAAAAAAAAAAAAATTTAAAAAAGCAGGCCAGAACTCATTAATTTGGTTTGATACGGACTATAGTGTGTTTCACAGTCAATTAATTAATTGATCTGTTCTGGCTGAAATTTTCAACAAGAAAATAAATTATCATAGCAGTTTTGTTTTGTATTGCTGGCCACAAAACCCTGCCTCATTTGACTTGAGACTATTTTTCACTTATGAATAAAATTAAGCTTGATTTACATATTTTCCAGGTAAATAAAAATCCTAGTTACAGAAATCTGGGCCATAATGCCAGCCTGACGAGCTGGAATTTTTGAATTCCCATTTTCCCATTTCTTTGATATAACAAGTTCTCATCAGCGATGGGGGCATCGTAGCAGACAGGATAGCAGAAATATGTGAAATATTATAAAGGCTGTCATTTTGCTCAAAACAAGAATTTGAAGTAACGTTATTTTGGTACCATGAAAGAATTTCTGGAGTGGCATCCCAACCCACCCAGCTGAATGTAGTTCCTGTTATTGCCAGCCAGCAATGCGTCATGTCACACATGAAACGGACTTCTGAATCAACGCATTCAACTCTTCCATTCGAACAAAGGCTCGAACTTGAATCACGGAATCATGGAGTCATGGAACAGTTTGAGTTGGAAGGGACCATGGAGGTCATCTAGTCCAACCCCCCTCCATGAGCAGGGACATCTTCCCCTAGATCAGGTTGCCCAGACCCCCATCCAACCTGACCCTGGATGTTTCCAGGGACGGAGCACCTACCCCCTCCCTGAGCAACCTGTGTTGGTGTTTCACCACCCTAAACTTGTGTAATTCATCAGAAAAAGAGCCAACGAAGCCCCACTGCTGCTGTAAGGGGTGGCCGGGCACGCCGGTCCCTGCATCAGCACAAAACCTCCTGTGACACAGACCCCGTCACCAGCACAGGGGCCACCCAGCTGCCAGCCCCACCTACCGGAGCCGGAGCCCGAGGTGGTCATGTCATAGATGAGATCCTTCAGCGTCTTGCCAGC
>NW_010118137.1:0-50657 GCF_000699245.1 Pterocles gutturalis
CAATCAAGAGCCCAATTTTGTCATTTGGAAACACTAATTATCTAATCACGCCACGCTGCAGAGCGTACTTGTCTGCCCAATTAGCTAGGACAATTATTAAAATTCGGAGGCCTAATTATGTCTCAATTTAATGCTGGCAAACTCGCGCATAGAGCAGTAATTAAAATCCTCTCCTTGGCTCTGCCTTTAGGGCAGCGGTTGATGAGGACCTGTCAGGGGCTGCACGGCACCGAACCAGCCAAGCGGATTGTGCAACATGACCCCGCATTGTTAAGTGTGTCAACATATTAACCTGAATTCCCTTCAGCCCCCGTAATCACATTTGGTAGGAGGAAGAAAAGGGGCTAAAACATGAAGCATTTTATTAAAAAAACATAAATTCTTTTTAATTAATGCTGTAAGAGATCTGACGTGGCTTGAGCTACCAAGTGCTGCGAGTCATATAAGGCTGGTGCTTCTAATTACCAGTAAAGGAAGGTTTGCTCTTCTCTATTAAAAGGCTTCCCTCTCCTCTCATGTAAAGAAAATGATCTTTCTTTTGGGTAGTGTATTTTTTAAAACCCAGTTAGTTGGCTTCCAGTGATAAAGTTGATTACCAGTTTTTTGTTTGATGATAGAACACAAGTGAATATTGATTTCTGCGAGAATCAAACAGACGACCGGAGGCGTAAATAAAACGGTCAGGATTTAACACTTGAAAGAAGTTAATAAAGTTGAAAATTAAAAATCATAATATTGGGATAATTTCTAAATATTTATTTTTGCTCAGCTCTCAGGTTTGATAGGAAGTCAGTGCTAAAACAGACAAGAACTGGAGTTAGCCCTGTGGGATGCGTTCCTGCCGGGTGTAGCACAGTCTCCTGCCACTGATGAGGAGCCCCCAGCCCAGCATCCCCCAGCGATAGCCACCGCAGAAAGAGGACTGGCCTTGCCCGCAGAAGCATTCCCCTTTAGCAAGTCCCTTTTTAGCCGGAAAAACACAGCACCAAGGAAGGCGGTTCCTTCATCTCCAGTTGGTGAGTTCTGTGGGGTTTGGGACTACAGAAGCAAACCCTAATTCCCGGAGCAGGGAAGGCCTGCCTGCCGCGGGGGTGGCTCTTCTCCCTCTGTGCGTGCCCTACATCTAGGAAATGGCCCTGCTCCCAGCCTCCTCAGATGGCAAACTGGAGTGCAAACCTGTGTTCTGGCTTGTTCCAGTGGTTGTCAGCGTGTTTCCCTCTTGTCAGGAGCAGTTGACTGGTCAGGTTCACCCTTGTACAGCGCTTGTAACAGCTCATTGACAGACCAGTGACCCAGCCGGACCCGATAATGGAAAACTATTGATTCCTGTGGGCTCAGCAGATCTAAAATAAATGCCCAATATAATGTCATCAGCTGTCTTGGACTCTGGTAAAGAGACAAAGTCTCAAAGATCCTGACAATTTGCTTGCAAAAAAATACTGGATCCAAACGAAAGAAGTGGCCTTTCTCAGTTTTTCCCCCTAATAAGCAAGGAGCAATCCATGCCTGAGTAATTGCTGAGAAACCACAGCCCAGATGTAGCGGGGCCTCCAACTGCCCTTTTAGCTGAGGGGGCCCATGACAGCCCCTCCAGGTTTTAAACTCTTGCCACTGAAGAAAAGCGTGTACCTGAGTGACACTGAGCTCCACACCCATCCGCCAGCCTCCAGACAGCCAGTAACAGGAGAGGTGGAGAGGCTGCCAGGACAGGGAGACCAGCAGGGGCCACGATTAACTCCTACCTGCAGGAAAGCAAAAAAGCTCGAACAAGCCCACGACACTTGAGCTAATCACACCCATCTCCTGTGTCACAACAAACACTCTGGACTTAGGAGGATGTTAGGTAATAACAATAAATCCTAGTTAATAACATTCCTATAACAGAAGGTGAAATATTAAAGTTGTACAGCAGCCCTCATACAGATGATGCGTTCGTGGATGAAAAAGCACTGCAAGTCCAACTGAAATTTTGGGAGGGGGGAGATCAATATTTTAGGATTAGAATTGTATGGGCTGTTTGCCATAAGCAATACTGCATGTCATTTTAAACAGGATGAGACACAAATATGGCAGCCTTCTCAGGAAACGTTTAATTTGGGGGGAAAAAGTGATAGTTCAAAGATTGACTTTTTTGGTCTTAGGGAGCCAAATTGTGGCATGTCCTTCCCAAGCTGATCATTCCACCTACATAAAGTGGCTGCTGCTTCCATGTCCCTGGGGCTGCCTGATGGAGCTCAAATCTCACCCACACTTAGGCACATTGGGAAGGCAGTGGGACATTCACCAGAGCAGGGTCTATGGGAATCGGGATCAGACAGCTGCCAACTTTCTGGGGGTCACCAGGGGATGTTTCACTTCCCCCCAAACCTCTTCTGTAGGGCTTGGACCTTTCCAGATTAACCAAGTTTCCTACAAGGGGTGAGAGAAGAAAACAGCGATACTTACCCTGGCAGACGCCAGCACACACTGAATTCAAGTTCTAATACCGGTGGAGATTAGAACAGCTCTGTGGTCCTGCCGAAAAAATTCAAGTCACCTTGGGGAAACATTTGTTTTAATTATGAAAAACTGGTCAGTTTTATCACAAAAATACCAGCCCTTCTTTAATGTGTTTTAATCTTTTGCAGCCTTCTGCTCAGTGGCTTCTCCCCATACGCGCCTCATAGCCCTCACGTCGTTGTTCCGTCCATGACATGCACACACATAGGTATTGCCTTTACCTTCCCCTGACAACAGGCTCGGCTCTGTGACGTGCTACATACACTTGTCAAGAGGAAACGACTGCACGGATTACGTTAACATGACTGCAGCTGAATACATTTCAGTTTCTACATACGTTCATTTTCTACACACTTCCCAGCGCGTAGCCTTGGTTCCCTCTCCTGCAGACAGCTCTCGAACCCACCTACCTCCACTCGAGCTTTTGCTTCGTGTTCAATTTCCATATGTTGCTTTCAAGCATTTCTCTTCTTGATGTCCCCCCAGGGCCCAATCCTGTGAGAGTAAATGTGCCGCACCTGAGAAGTGTTAAGCAAGGCTGTGTGAATTGCTGACTACACTTTGGGTTTTCCTTTTTTAATGATCATTTTGAATTAAATGAACTGTAAACTCTTGAAGCTTCTTGTTTTGTGTATCTAAAACAAAACCTCCAAACATTTTCCGACAGCTACAATGAGGAGCTGAAATCCCTCCTATCCATCTTGCAGAGGAGTTTTTCAGAGCAGCAGAACCTCAGGGGTGATGCTCAAACCCAGATGTCTTCTTGTTGCTGGAGTGGCAGTTCTCAGTTCCCCTTCCTGCACATTTCTCAGAACCCCAAATCTCGTGCTAAGCCAAGCGCACATAACATCGCAGCACTACTCCCTCCCTAAGTACAATGAACATGTTCAGGCCTTTGGATAGCAAGCTCCTGAGGCAGGGATTATGCTCTGTAGTATTACTGTTGTCATATTTTCCCTGTTGTAATGTTCCATGGACATTTATGTCATTTTAAAAATACAATTAACAGACATACTGGAATCCACAGTGGCCCAAAGAAGGGAATAATAGAAGTGGAGTAACCATGTACATTTGCTTCCTACAACTATGGTGGCTGTGGTGACCCACTCCCAACCAGCCGATGAGCAGTAAAAATGAAACACAATCCTGAATATTTTAAAAGGACGGTCAGCTTTGCCATAGTTCGCTTTCACTTAGCAGAGACTTCACAACTGGGTTCAGCTTCTCTCTGCCTGAAGACATTGGTCCTGCCTGTCTTCACAGCACGTCTCGCCTCTTTCCAGTGAGTACCAAAAACTAAGGCTTAGTACTGCTGTGACCCCCTGGTTCATCCAGCCACCAAGACAGCATCCAAATACAGTCATCCAAAATGAGGCACTGGAAGACTTGTACCAAGAGGTACTTCCCCGAGAAAGACCACTCTGACTGGTACCCAATGGCACTTCCCAAAGACACCCACTATGGGACCAGCTGTCCTTTGTTTTCAATGAAAGCCATCAACAGACTATAGACTGACGATTTTTTACTGAAGTTTATAAATCAATGTAAATATATATTCTGTAGTGTTCAGTATTTCAATAGTGCATACACATACCTGTCTGCTCTCAGGTTTGAACCTATCGTACTGCCTCAGTGAGCTCTGCTGTACTGGGAGTTATTGTCACTGGGAGGATCACAGCCTGCCAGCATGGGCTCAGGTTTTGTAGGCAACTGTCATCTGACAAGGCCCAAATTGTGGTTTTTAACATTTACGAATAGGTTTGTGCAAATAACTCATTCTGCTGTAAAGCAACTGAATGAAACTAAAATGAGCAAAACACCCACATTCAGATCAATCTGAAAGAATATTTTCCAGTTTTCTCTGCTGAAACAAAATAAATCCTATAAATTCTGCAGCAAGGGAAGTGCTTTGTTTCAGCCAAAATGTTTCATTTGGGGCACTTGCAACAGAAAAAAACCCCCCAAAACACAAAGGATTTAAGAGGTTGGATTCACCACAGCTGCTGTCATTCCCTTTTTATCCACTAACCCAGTAATTAGGGCAGTGACCCAGGATGTGGGAGATCCATGTTCAATCCCTTCTCTGCCTGAAGGGATCTGAACCTCCATCTCTCATCTCTGAGGAGCGTGTTGGAGCTGCGGTGCCGGAGGGGCCCCTTCTCTGCGTCTGCTTTTGGCTCCGTCGCTCCCGGGCAGGTGCTTCGCCCCAGCTGCACCCCGGGCACGGTGCGGGTGCCCCATCTTGCCCGGGCACAGCCCAGCTCCCAGACCCCACGTTTCTCCTCTGCCTCTGCCCCACAGCTCAGAGAGCGCTGAGGGATGGTGTTCCACGGGAAACCGTTTCAGTAGGTTAGAAGGCTTCCAGATAAGCCACACCAAAATGCTTAAGGTACATCCACAACCAGATCACTGAGGTGATCCCAGGTTGGGGTATTGATTCCTAACGCAGAACAGGAATCCCCCTTCCTAGATATAGATCGTAATGCCAGGGCTTTTCCCCAGTAAATAATCAATATGGTGAAAAGAAAAAAAAAAAAGAAAAAAAGGAAAAAAAAGTCTAGTTCAGACAAATGTCATATTTCTCTAAGCCTAAATCTCCTCCTCCTTTTCTAACCACACTTTGTTATTATTTTAAATTACTTCCAAATACATTTTTGTGTATTATTGTAAATTGCCTGTGATTTTAGGAAGGACTGATGTTAAGAAGGGTTTCCTAATATGAACTCATTACATCCTTGGTAACTTTTTTGTATCTTTTAACTATGGTTAGTTACATAAGCAGCTTACACTAGCCCAGGAATCACTTACACAATATTGAGTATAGAACTGAACATTTCAAATCTCCAGCCTTATGCATAGTTTTGCAGGGAAGCTTTGCACACAGCAGTTCATGCGCATCATTTTCGTATCACCAATGAGATCACCAAAGTCCTTCTTTAGGAAAATTTGGCACTTCAATGCTACGTTTTTGCCAATTTTAAAAATTATCTTAATCATTCTAGTAATTACTATTTTAAATTATTTTCTACTACATATTTCTATAGAGAAAAAAAGTCTTACTTTATTCAGTTTTTCCTCTTTTCTTTCTAGAAGGTAACTAAACTACTTGTCACTTACGAGCAGACTTTGATTACCAAGAAGCCCATCATTTCTTGGTATTTGATAACCTTTTATTAGGGCTGACCTCTGGACGCTCTCCAGACAAGCAGCCACACAAAGTCACAGTCAAAGAAGGGGATTCACCCGTCCAAGTGTGAGAAGGACTCCTTTGTAACGAACATTAAAAACCTCCCCTCTACTTTCATCTTGCTTTAAGAGCCTCTAGCACAGCATATTTACAGAATAATAAAACAGGGCTTCAGGCCTTTCCTTATACATCAGTAACACAAGTCTCAAATCACGCCTATATGCTCTGTACACTATATAATTTATCTTGCTTCTCATAGCTAGTAGTCTCAAATACACTAAATGAAACAAATCTTCTGATAGTGTTCTCACACAAGAATGAAATCACGGCACAAAACTGTCTGAAAACAGCCCTGTGACACCTCTGTCCCTTCCTCCCCTTATGAGCTGCCCAGTCGCACCGTGGCACACCGTTTGTGCTGCTCAGTTGTTGCCCAGTACAAATGATCACTTTGATTATTACTATTTATTTGTATCACCAAGAAGAAATTTCCAATTAAATCCCCAGTACCAAGAGTTATGCAGATACAAAACTAAGACGCTTCCCTTCTCAAAGAGCTAATACTCTAAAGAGTCAGGGGGAGGGAGGAAGGAGCAGGGCGTTTGTGAGCACAGTCATCAGAGAGCCCACTGCGAGCACAAATAAAGGGAAAACACTGCTTCCAGAATTAGCTTTGTCTCTCCTTTGCACTGATTTTAGAAAGGATAAAAAACTGCAGAGTTACTAGACTTAGAAAGGAAAACACTGAATGAATGGCTTGTTTTGGGGAATAACATGAATCACAATCCATCAAGATAACCTTAGACCTTCATCTCCAAAGTAATAAACATCTGGGATTTTTATACCCACTGAAGTCAGTGGGAAAAGGCAACTGTAAATTATCTGCATTTCATGTGCCTCTCCGAATGGGTGTGAAAGTATGTATGTATATATATGCTCATTGTTTAATTTCATTTTTGTATCAATCAAAAATATATCAAATGGTACAGGAAAAACAACAGCCTTTCTTTTAATGGTATTTTTAAGCTGCAATTGAGCAAGAGATGAAAAAAAAAATCTCATGATATTTTGAGCCCTAAGGAGGGTTTTTTGTAATGAAGGCCCACTGTGATTGCAAACGCTGACGGCAGCCACAGCGGGCCAGGCGCCCGCGAGCCCCGAGGCGCAGCCCCAGCCCACAGACACCTAAAGCCTGGCACAAGGAGGGTGCACTCCCAGCTGCGGGCACAGAGCCCACGGCCCCAGCACCGCCGTCCTCTCTAGTCTGCAACAACAAAACCAGCACAGACCTACATCTGTTCCTCACGAGTCCTCTTCAGCAAGGAGAACCCTGGGCGCTGAGGAGTCACGGTGCAGGTTCACCAGCACCCGCTGCCCGCGCTGACCCGCACCCGTCCCCGGCCCCAGGGATGCCGGCAGCGTCCTCGCAGCAGCGCTGGTGCCACTTTACCCGTGGCCCTCGCCAACAGATCCAGCACGGAAGGAAAGCCCCGCTCATCTCCACCATTAGCCCAAAGGCAGTGCTGATGTGATTCAGGGTTGTGGCCTGGGGGCCCACCCAGAGAGTCATGGGCAATGCACTGGTGTGATCCTACCGGCATCCTCCTTTGAAGCAAAGCGTAAAACGTTAACGCTTTCATTGGCTAGTGACAACCCCTGCTAAGGACTCCCCGATTCCTAACCCCCTATGGGGTACTCTTAATTTAGTCTTGCTTGGAGCACCAGATGCTCTAATTACATCATCCTGATCCTCTATAAGTTGTATTAGATGAACAAATGCTACATCTGTAACAGTGACAAGTACTATTTTTAATTGCATTCACGATGGTTTCACTTCAGGGCTCAAGAATCCTCTCTAGCAGCCCCATTTTATGTTTTTACATGACCCAAGAGCCTCAGTGAGGAATTCCTGAGATATATTCACTTGATCTGTTTACGAAAAGTCACAGGCACATAAGGCCATGAACATTTCTTGCCCATCTGCTTCATAAATTTTTCTGTGAGGCTTATTGCAGAACACAGTGAATGAGTTATAGGTGGTCAGCTGTTGCTTTCTGGTTTTGCTGCAGTTGTTGCTCAGTGTATTGCAGACAGAGCCCGTACCTGCATCAGCCTGCTTGAGACGATCTCTGGCCTCATGAAACTCTTAGCTACAGCATCTGGATTACTGTATCTGCACCATCTCTGAATGATTCATTTACCCTGGGCATACGCAGGTGCTGGTAAGGACCTTGAGGTCTGTAAGTTATTATACTGTAATATTATAGAAAAGAGATGTTTTACCCTTAATCCTGATGACATGTTTAAACACAGCCTGGGACCACTAGAAATCCAGTGCCCTGGAGACTGATTATCCAGCACAGACAGTTTTCCAGATCACCCTTTTTTGTTCTCACAATCGATATCTGTATCAGTGCCGGCCTCCATCCTCTGGGAGTACGAAAAGAACTTCTGAAAAGCAGTTCTCTAGAAACTTTCTTGAAGAACAGCAGCAGTAACACCCAACACCATGAGTGATTGTTCAGCAATAACGGGGCACCTCGATTGCACGCAGAAGGACAAGACAGAAAGCCAGTACCTCCACCAGCTGTGACACACAGCTCTGACACACTCACTCTCGTCAGCCCTCTCACTTACTCCAGATCACACACAGCTGAACTTAAAGAGCTAATCTGATCCCTCTCTTGACACTACTAATTTCAGAGTATTCATTGTGCCTGAAAATCAAATATTAGAACAGTGAAATGTATGTTGAATGAAAAAGCACAACAAAATGAGAAAAACAAGCTCACGTTCTGAGCAGCAGCAGCAGCACAGCCACCCATTAAACTCCACCAGGCTCCACAGTTGTTCTGGAATGATTAATTTCAAAAACTGGATCTGGGGCAAACAAAAGGAGGGCAAACAAGATGGTGTACCTTCTGCTCCACAAGCATCGCCAGTCTTGGAGAATTTCAGGTCCTTGTCTCTGCTCCGCCTCCTACTGCCTTAGCACAAGGGAATACACAGGTAGCCCTTAGTGCAGGTGTCACAGGGTCTTCTGGCCACTGATCCTGTCTGACCAATTCACTTCCCAAATTTCTTCATCATCAGAATATCATCTGTGACCAAGACTCATTGCCTTCAGGAATTTCACATGGTGAAAATGTTTGCTGCATCCGCCCAAGAGGGATTCACTTTGTGTGTGCTGAGAACAAGCAAGCAGAAGACACAGATCGAGTGTATTTGTCTAGAATAACCGTTCTTGGTACTGAGAGTTCACAGCAGAGCTGAGATGGTCTTTCTAGAGAGATCTGGCATTAGCTAACATCTGCTTTACTGACATATTTGTACATTCCTCTCTCTTCAGGTGAAGTGCTGAGATTTCTGCAACTCCAGTATCTCATTTACATTTAAATTGTGCCTTTTGTCTCTGTAGTTTTTCCTTTACACAAACAATCCAAAATCCACTTACTTTCTGAAAAAAATACTGAATTTAAACATTTAAAGTCTATAAAGTATCCCACCACTTTTTTACTTCACTGAATAATTTTAATGAACAAAACTGCGTGGCCCAAATAGAGCCGTACAGATACAGGCAACATTATGCCTAGGTATTCATAGCATACAAGGAAAAAAGACAATATTTTAAAACGTGGTACTGTCAGAATGTCCTGATTTCAGCTGAGACAGAAGAAGGGAGATGTAAGGGGACAATTCCCATCAGAGTCAAGACAAGGACTGGCACGAAAAGCAGAGAGAGAAGTGACAGATCCGTTCTTGCTGGGATTTCAGAAGAAGCTGCCCTGCCTGCTGCTAGTGATGGTCTCTGTTTGAGGACCAGCATAAGGTAAAGAAATCCATTATTCTTTAAAGGACAGCAACACAAACCCACACCAGACTCAAGGAACATTTAGTCAATGTCACAGGAGGTTTAGAAGTGGAAGCAGATAAGTCACCCCCCGTTAGTCACACACTGACTAGAAGAAACCAGACAATTAACAAAAAAAAATAGTACTAAGATACGGACAACAGGAAAACTGGTGCCTTTTTAAGGGACTTAAAAGCAGAAGTACCCTGCCAAAAGTAAGCTATGGAGAAAGAAAGCACAGCTCATGTGTCCTTCCCATCCTTGGGCTTTTCTAACTGTGGATGCACGTTACACCTTTCCTGAGTTTCTTGAGCAAGAGGTTAATGCTTCTCCCCAAACCACGCTGCCAAGCACGCACCATCCTGTGCTTGGGAGCAAGAAAAATGTGTGAAGGAGTGTGCAAAATACACTATAGCTTTGGGTTTAATCTCTTTTAAATGACATACTCCCACACGATGTAAAATATCCAAGCTTTTGTTATGAGAAAATGCTGTGCCTCCACTGAAGCAAATTTGGTGTGTCCCCTTGGGTTCCGCGTCCCTCGCTGCGCAGCTCTCCCACAGCCCCAGCCAGATGGCGGGTGCAGGAGCCTCTTCTTGCAGGAACACATCTCTATAGAGGAGGACGTCACACTGTACTGGGTGACCAGGCTGTCACTGAATGCAACTCCGTCACGGTCTTTAAATCACATTAAAGCTTTCTTTTATTACATACCCCCTTGTGATTTTGCCGGGCTACATTCTAATTACCAGCCCTGCTGCAGCACACACGGGTTCCACTGCTCTCTACCCCTCCCATTTTATAGGAAATTACTTATTCTGCACAATCCGAATGAAAATACTGTAGTCAGATATTTCTCTCCTTCTAATCTTTCCCATTCTATCACAAGAGTGGATTTTTGTGTGTAAGAAGGACAACAAAATATTCAGGTTTACATGCATTTTTAGAAACAGCAGATATACCTGTTAAGGCTCCCCAGAGTAGTTTAACACCTTTTGCTAGTTTTGTACATAATACTCGACTGTGAAGTATCAGTACATTTTTTCCATGTCAGATGTCAGTTGCACCTGTTTTTCAAAGACACTACATTTTGCATTTCTTATTCTCTACCTATTAACTTCTCAAATAGAGTAATTTAAAGGAGACACATTTCACTAACTTCTGATAACTTTTTTTCTGAGCATTTCTTTTTAGCAGTAGGCACAATTCTTCTCTCCTATCCAATTAGCTCCCAGCACTAACCAGGTCAGAGATCACGTGGACTTTAATGGAGAACTTAATGTTCAGGAAAGCGTAAGGACTAGGATCCAGCCTTGTTCAGTGTGTCCACAGCACCACCACTGCCCTTGGCCATGGCTCTGCCATTCTCCACTCCCCAGTTACAGCACTAATCATACCTAACACCACAATGACTCCATACTGCCTGGCTGTTTCCACAGCTTCCCTGTTGAGCAAAACAATTCTGACTGTTAACCAAGGCAAAGTACTCACGCCATGAAGGGCTACATTTATACTTATTATTTCATTTGATTTAGTTCCTAGGTACAGATGAGCCTCGTTAACCCACACAGGCAGAGACCCTCTTTGGGCGGGGAAGTAGTTCAGATCTGCAGGTAATGAGGGGTAATAACTGTCACCTTTGCAAGTCTTCCAGAATTAACATAGACTTTTAATGAGAAACTTTCTAGTTAAAAATGACGTACCTGACACTCTCCTGGGGGCAAGGGAAAGGGACTGAGAAAAACACATGCAGGGAAAGTTCAAAAAAAGTAGGATTTTCTCTGATGGTAAATGAGCTCTCCTCCCCGCAACAGCAGCAGGTCCCAGCACATGCTGCCGTTTGCTGGCAGCTGGAATACAAGGCAGCTGAAGCTCTGAATACATCTGGTCCAATTTTCAATAACTGCTCAATTTTCAGTTTGATCCCAAACCAGTCAGAGCTTTCCCTCTGTGCACGGTAATAACAGCAACAGCAGAACAGATTTGCCAGCTTCAGTCAAAGTCCTCAGAGACAAAGCTGAAATAAAGCACCTAAATACAACAGCAGCCTTCACTGCTTGAGGATGGGGAGCTCTCCGAGACCATGACACCAGCTAAGTGCCTGGCACTAGATAGCCAGGATTGACATTTGCAGTCTGTGAATGCAGGGAAGACATCTGAAATCTGGAAGATGACAGCAAGATAAGCACCTACTGCTTCAAAAGAGAAAAAAAACCCCAAAACTGTCCACTGTAAAACTGGCATCTATGGTAGCAGGTATCACACACATCTAAACTGTAGTTACTCTTGTGTAACATACCTGCTGCTTTCAATTTCTAAGGTAACACGAAGAAAACATAGCCTAGACCAGCACACAACTTCCACAGCCCAGCACACAACCCGTGTCACAGCAGGAACAACTGGAAAGCAGGGCGTCCCTCTCCTCCCCACGCTGGCGAGCCAGCTGCCGCGTATCCAGGAAATTACAGACACCTGCAGGTTGCTGATTTTGTTTGCTGCTGGCAGTAGGGGGGGCTGCTCAGATAGTCTTGGCACATTTCTACATCTAAACCTAAAATTACAGTTTACTTTCCTAAGAATTTCATTCTATCACGTTCATCATGGGCTGAGATTCTTATCTCCCGTATGTTGTTACCATCGTTGACACATATCCCTGTTTCACTTTGCCCAAAGAAACCAACCAGCTGCATGTTCACAAAAAACATTCAAGCAAGCACTCCATTTTCTAAATACTTCTGTCATTTCAGAAAGGCTTCCGGGGGGAAAAAAAATTAATAAAAAAAAGACAGCAACTCACCTTTATGCAGACTAAACAGAAAGACGGTACAAGATGTTCACTTTCCCAGGTGGGCTCATGCTACGTAAGGTAACTCACGAGGCAAGAGTTCAGCTCCCAACAGTGGAGTCAACTCGAGTCCTGGGTTGGTACCGACTGTATAACTTGGAATTTTTGTTCTGTCTAATTTCTCTTACAAGGTCACTTTAAAATCTAGACATCTCTTCCTCCCCGTACCACTTAGGTACAGACAGTTACTGTCTCCATATAAAATAAATTAGAAATCAGGTCATTATATATGCTTTTAAGAATACCCTACCTATGTTCACTCTGATGCAGTTTATACGACTTTCCCAAAAGAGCTTCATCACTGGTAGCCACTGGTAAAATAAAGTCCTAAAGAACAAGAGGGATGAAAAGTGAAGAAGACAAGCAAAAACTGAGGAAAGGGAAAACAAACTGAACTAGGAATGAAGATAATGAAAACAGTCAGCTTTGCAGCCCAGTGAGATGTGGCTAAGTACTGTCCCCAGATGGGAACCCGGGCCTGAGGGCAATGAAATGAGTTTGGGATCCTGGAAGAATGCTCACATTCTGGGTCAGGGTCTTCAGTCATTTATTTAGTCATTTATTAGCACTTATGTATTTATCTAGACAGCTGCAGTCAGAGAACACTGGGTTTCGTGGTGGAGCTTATTTCAATGAAAAGAGAATGTTATAAAATGATGGATGCCAAAGAGTGAAGAGGATAGACTTTTTGGAGGCAGTGAATGGTAATCCCTTCACGAACAGAACCTGGAAAATTCAGATTTCAGTACCAAATCTGTGACTGAGGCTATGTGTGGGAAGAGCTGCTCCTGACAGGACAAAGTGTCTATGGATTTATACACAGCATATAAAAAGCATCAGAAAACATACTCTAGATGGCAAAGGGACTGGGTACAGCTGACTTCCAACACAAGAAATTGGATTTAAAACCTCTTTTCCCTGTCACTGCCTATTTCTTTCAGTTTGGGGTTAAAACATACTCCTTGGCTGTTCAGCTAAGGACAATATCTGCCCTACCCTCCTCTGTGCCAGGAACCCAAAAGCACCCCTGAAGATTTGGAGGCACAGCAAATGCAGCCATCAACTGGATTTCAGAGACTACAAAACAGAGTGTCAACCTCAGGCTTATGCTGTCTCCCTGTTCGCAGCTTCTTTTTCAGCCTATGGGGTTCAGTTCATTTGTTTGTTTTTAAAATATTCCCCCCCCCCACTTCTTTACCCAAATAAGGTTGTTTTCTTTCTCCTACTTTCACACAATTGTTTTTTTCAGGGAAGACACAGATGAAAGAATTATTTCTTGTCAGCAAGGCTTGTACCTGGGTGACATGCAGTTCCTTATTTGGTTAAAACACAGGTTGATGGAGTTAGCTTGCGTTCTGCTTTATCAGTCACTTCTGAAGCGGTTTCAAAGAGCAGAATGGGATTCAGAGCTTCAGCGCTAGCTGCTGCAGCAGTGAGGATGGGTTGGGATGAGTTTCACAGAGAGCTACAAACACCATTCACAGCTGCTGCTGGCTTAAAGATACATAGTCAAATGTTTAAACAATAAGTTCCCAGTTTCCAATAAACAGATCTTTTAAAAGTGGTAGATCATATTTAGGACCACTCCCCACAAACGTCAGGTAAGCATGTTTCATACTGCAGGTTTCTGACACAAAGCAGAGGGATTATCATCACCACTTGCTTTGTAAATCTCAGCTCTTAGGAGTTAAAAGCGTACTTCAAAGTGAAACTATAGGATAGAAAGCCCAACAGTGCTGCAATTTACACAACACGGACAGTACAAGCGCTTAGGAAGATGTGAGAAGGCTCCAGCACTCCCTTTGTCCCCTCTGGACAGTGAGAGCTGTAACTTGGAGGTCTCTGGGCTCACAGTTACCAACGATGCCATTTGCTTGGGTTTTAATTGTAATAAAAAGAGGGTGCAGAGCCTGCATGAGAAAGGTCTTTCAGGGCTTTTATAACAAACTTTGCCTTCACCTAGAGAAGAGCATTCCTACAGAGATGCATTTATTCCAATTTTTATTTCTAGCCAAAACAACAGCAGTCTTCAGGCAACATGTGCTAACCGTCTGTAACCAGTGACACGCCGCAGACCCGCCACCGCCCGTCCTGGCACACTGCAGCCACCAGCACTCAGCCACGGCAGCCCGTCGCTTCCTGGAGGGAAAGCCCTGCACCCAGACACAAGCTACCTGCACCACGAGGTTTTGCTACTTGATGCACTTGAGTATTACTAAGAAGTTTTATAAAAAGGCTGTTAGCTGACTTATGTTGAAATCTTAATAGGGGAACGGGGCACTTAAGTTAGAAGGATTTCTTGTTTTGCTTTTTAAAATACAAGTTTTATCAGCCCGTATTGCAACTAGAAATGAGAACAAGCAGTGACAGAGTATCAACACTAGCAAGGCAGCGTGGAGGGAACACCCACTCCAGGCGTTGTTTTAAACAAACACCCCAACACTCTTTTATGATAAATTTGATCAACCTCTACATTTTTGTTCCTATAGTGTGTGTGTGTGTGTGTACACATGAATGGCAGTGGCACAGTGGCAGCATTTCGTGCTGCAGCGGGAGACTCTCGGGAACTGGAGAGTGCCACGCAAACTGGGTTTTTCAGAGTACCCTGGGCCCAGGTACACCTGGAAGCCAGTGCACAGCTGGTTCTGCAGAGAAAAACTGCTTCTAACTGGCCAAGAATTGTGAGGATATGCACAGATGAGACCTGTAATTATTTGTGATTTGGCTTCAGATTTGGGCCCCTGGCTCTGGTGACGTTCCCTCCGCTACCTGCCCTCATCCTTGCTCTCCCAATACTGGAATGTGAACACCCTCTCCCTGCCTCACCTCTCTCAATTTTCAGGCAGCTACAGCCAGCAAAACCACCCTCTTTGCCTCGTCAGGCAACTATTCAGGTTAGGGTGGAAGTCCCCACTTTAAGTAATGCATGTTTTGCAGCTCACCTCTGAACAACGAGAAGAACACCAAGAAGCCTGCGGTGTTAAAAAGGAACATTTTATTGCAAGAGATTACAGACCTGGCACTGTGGCCAAAATGTTTCCATTACATCAAAATTGCTACCCATTTATCAGGCAACAGCACCTACAAAGCATGGTGGATTGAAATAATCTGAAATCATAATGCAGTCAGCCTTTTTAAGTAAGTACCACCCTAAGGTTTTTTTTAAAAAACAAAGTCAGAACTATATAAACAATTTTTTTTAAAGTGAAACTGCTGTTTAAGTACCCAGGCTATTAACTACTGTGATAAAAAATGGAAAAGTCTTTAACCATAGCGCTCAACTAATCAGGGTTCTTTCACAGCCCTTACCATTTAATTAAAAGCAAGTACTTGTTATTCGCTGTCCATTTTTCCACATTTGTTCAGCCAACATTCTTCTTCTGTAGGTTTTTAGAATCAGGTAGAAGACCAAATGAATAACCCCTTTAAATCACTATTGACCTCCAGGATAATTTAAACCCACAACTGGCCCAGAAAAAGCATTGGTGTCAAAATAGCTTTGCTGAAATGGATCTCCCCATCTCAGTCTCGTGACACTGACCTTTTGAAACTTTGGATGGATGCCTATCTCTGACCCCCAATTTATGACTCACGCTCCTCCTGTGATCCACTTACCTCAAAGACCTTGGTGACTTCCCTGAGCGTGGCTTTGAACAGAAAGTCTTGCCTAGGACACCAACCCCAACTGCTACAATCCTCATCTTTGGCATGTTAGGGCTCGCTCTTCCCTCCCAGCGGCTAGTGCTAGCTATTGCCTGGCCTGTGCTTTTTCCTCCCATTGAGAAGAGTCAGCAGCTCATTTCCTGACACTGCTGGCTGGGTAAGGTGAGCTCCTAAGAAACAGAAGCTGCATTTTCAGGCAGAGCTGGACTGCCTTGCTTGTGGGAGCAGTCCACCTAATACAATTCACACAATCCATATGAAGCAGCGTATGGCAAACAGGAGTAAATGCCCAGGGATCTTTGTGAGCCAACACTTTGTTATCCACTTGCCTCCATCTCCCATTTTCCACGCATACAGCCTGAACACACTACTACTCGGCAGTGGCTACCGCAGGCATTTTAAAATCACCTTTCCAAGGTCCTGCAGAAACCTCTTTTCAAGGAATGCAAATGGTTTTATATTTTTAAGATTATTTGGAAATATCACTGGGACTAGGGGATACAGGCAATCATCTTACAAAGTGTGTGGGGTGGTCATCTACAATTTTCCAGGCTTCTGTAAGCAGTCTGAAAATTCCTTCAGTAATTTTCCAGAGGCTGCTACTTAAGAGACCTTTACCAGAAACAAGGACAACTCCAGAAACACATAAGTTTGTGATAAAAAACTCAACCAAACAAAAATCACTGTGCCACTGCAGCCTTTAGCTCGAAGCAATCTAGCCAAAGTGAACAGACTAACACTCATGTTTATATGTGCACTTCTGTACGTCCAGCTCTTGAACCCAGACTGCCATAGAGCCTCTCAAGCCACAAATCTCAAAACAGGAGATTTATACATTAAAGTGACTGATTTAATTAACTGTCTTCTACCAGGTTATTTAGAATCTCTGTAACTCTGGAAAGGGGAATTTGTGTCTCCTTGTAGGTAGTGACAGAAGATCTGTATTTCCAAATAACAGAAACCAAGAAAACAAATAGGCCCAACTTGAGGACTACAGGCTAAAGAGAGCTTAACGTTACTCATTATTTTTTTTAAAAAAGATAATTCAGTCCATATCAACTATATATGCAAATAATTTAATAACCAGAAGAGTTCTAGAACTTCTGTATATATTTCAGACTATAGTCAAGGATCTGATGCAAGCAAGGCGCGCAGCTCCAGTGCACCCACTCTGCCACTGAAAACTGCTGCTCCACATCAAAAGAATCTCATTTTGGAAACTAACCAGGCCTACAGCTCCCCGCTCTTCACACAACCTTGCATTTTAGCATTACACAAAGCAGCTCACTATTGGGGTTTAATGAATTATTTAGAATTAACTATTTTTATTATTAGGAACCTAATAAGAGTTTTTTTTCCTACTGCTAAATTCTGTATGGTATGGCTTCACTTTACAAGCATTTTTAACAATACTAGATAAATATAATTTGCACTTAATTGATTTTTTCTTCATCTGTTAAACAGCCACAAAATATGGTGCCCTCACAAGCACCTTTTTGGTGAGAAGGGTAAACAAGCACTCTATTAAAGCATTATAAAAATTCAAGGTGATTTGATCACTTCCCTCTACTCTGTTTCAACACATTGCTGCAAATCTTCCATTTTCACAGCGTCTTAAAAAAAATCCCACAATCATCTACAAATTTAGGAATTTGTTAGTCGGCATACACAATCTGCCCACAACACATTTCAACACCCCAGTTATCTTTCCTAAAATCTCTGAAGTATTTTTGCTCTAAGCCTTTAAGTGTACTGATGTAGATTTTCCAGTTAGGAAAAAAAAAAAGGGAATAATTTTTTCCAATAAAGCTACGTATCTGTAGCAACTTGTACAGTAAAACACTTGATAGCACTAATTTAATAATCGCCTTGACAGAGCTAGGATGGCCTTGTCTTGACTCTGTCCTGCACAGCTGTGTATTTTTGGCCCATCTAGTTCATCAGAACATGAACAAGCCTCGTGTGTTACTTCTGAACTGCGCACGTACAGGAAAACAGACATTTATTCATATTTTCCACCAATCAAATGTAATGCATCTGTGAACAAGCAGGTTTATTGCAGGTAAATGCACTTTTACCTAAGATCATATGAAGATTCTAATCTCAAGCAAGACAAATCAATTTCACAAACTTAATTCACACAATGCAAATAAATGGTTCACATTATAGACATTTAGATTTTATTTAAACCTTTTTATTTAGAGATATTTTCTGGTAAGGAGATATACCATAGGAAAGCAATTTCACTGGCAGTGAGGTATGTATATACTCTACCAAAATACTCCTCTTGTTTTAACTGCTTTTAACTTTATTTACATATAAAGAAAATATCAATGCATATCCTTGGCTTAACTACAGTATCTGTTACCCTATACGAGTAAAATGAAATGTTACTTGCATACAAAATTGATTTGTAGAGGAATCCGATTTGATTTAAACAAAAATCATGTTCTGAAGACAGTTTAAATGAACAAACACAATTCATCATGACCAAGACACCTGCACCATATTTCCATCCTCACAGCACATTTATTTCAGTAATTCTGTAAGTAGGTCCTTAGCATGAGCATAGTGTTACAGTTTTCATACATATAATCACATCCAAAACAAGCTCTAAAATTTAAGTTGTAAACATTCTCTTCATATGTAGAAACATTTTTCAATCTGTGTTCAAATTTTCTAAAATGATCAATCTTTTAAACAGAATTATAAATGAAAAGTCTACTCTAACCGTGTAGTGAGCAATGCTTATTAGTACATTTCTACAGTGTTAAATAAAATTGTAGAGAGGCAAACTTCTGTAAGCAAGCCAGGCTTTAGGTAAATCATCATAAAGAAACAAACTTGTTAACAAAAAGATGCTTTGTAATAAAGAAAGTTGGATTGAATCTACTATGATACAAAAACATAAGGGTAAATACCATCTTTGTTGACAAGTAGGAGGTAGCATGGATGCACCACTTTATTGTCAGTGAGAAATGCAACTGAAGTAAAGAATATTTCCTTACCACAAATTTCCAGTATTATGTACATATTTCTCTTAGAAATTTGTTTAAACAAGTTTCCCTCCACTTTTTAGTACAAAAAGCCTCATGTGATTTAAAAAAAAACACTTACACACCTAGATAGAATAGTACTAATTGCCCTATTTGAATGAAACAGTCTCTTGAACTATGACGTACATGGTATTTAATGCCCTAAGTTGAGTAAATTGTATTAGCAGTTCTTGGTATTATACAAAACACTACATACATACAAACAAAATATAATAATATCTTATTTTACTATGTAATTCTTTTTGGAATAAACAGAGCCTTGGATTTGGGTAACACTGAAGAGAATATGGTTTCTTTGTTTTATTAAAATGTGTCTTTTAAGTACCCATGTGCAACAATTTAAAAATGGCTGCCATACATGTAATGGTCTTGTATTGATAGTGAACACAGTAACTGACAAAAACATAATAAACCTTAAAAACACATCTTCCACCCTATATAAAATATAAAGACTACTTACTGTAATTGTTAAGTATTCAATTTATTTTGATGTTACTGTAATCCACTTCCTCTATTTTTCTGTTTTTAGCATTTATAAACATAATTTAGTGTAGCAATTTATTTTAAAAAATGACAAAGTATTTCAAATTTACATCCAATTAAAATTTAAAATGTTTCCTTGTTCTATGATGCGGCTTCTGCCATCAGTAAAGAAAATGAAGTTTCAGTAATTGAAGCAGGCTTTTTAAGTAGTGATGTGACTTCAACCATACCAGCTCCAGTCCGTGGAAGATTTGCGTTGACAATGTGTCGCTGCAAGTGCTTTATCCAGTCTTCTTGAACAGACAAAGGTCCTCGAAAGACCAGACCACAAAACCTATGCAAATATTAAAGTTATTCCATCAAGATACAGCTAGCTGTACTGAAAAATCATTAAATAAAGACATTAGGTGGAAAGTCTTAATTTTTTTGAAGTTTGTTTCTACATATTTTAGCTGAAAACCTTAGTAACTGAGTTAATAATTAATTGAGTAAGCACAAAACAACTGCAGTTTACACAACTTACACTCTACATTTTTAACACTAGCAATAACAATCTGCTGTTCTTACATAAGGTTTCTTTTGAAGGACAGAATATTACTCAGACATGATCAATAAGATTTTAGCTAGCAAAACAGTTAGCAACCTGAGTTATCTTCAAGTCTTCTTATTCAAAGTAATTAAAACAGGCAACTGGTTTCCCCCCTTATTATTCAATTTAACCACAAACATATTTACAGAATACAATCTTAAATCTTCTCATGACTAAAATTAGCAAGCTCTTAAGAATGTGTTCTTTCAATTAAAACAACCCTGTGTACCTGCATCTGAGTATGTAAACTTCATCAGCACTATGAGGTAATGGCAGCATTTTTTTCTTGCTTCCAGATCTTGACCTCGACTTCTTTTGCTTACAGTCTAAAGCTAAGAAGAGAGAAATTTCCATATGTGAAAGTGATACTTCAATGAATGTCAACCAGAGATATTTAGTAAGCATCTCCTATAGCAGTAGTGAAAAGACATCTACCTCCTTGTTATTCTACGTTTAATTATAATGTAAATCCAAAATAATTAGTGTGCTCTAAGAAGTTTATTGGCTAAACAGATGAAGCTACTTTTTTAGTTTAGCATAGTGCTTGCTCTTTAAAAGACTAGATAATTGACATTCATCATTAAACTGTTGGTTTAGTATCAGCAAGTACCTACTAACATTGCAGAATTATACAGAAGCAAAGCACCATGGGAAATTCCCTTTCATGCATAAAATGCTGTAAAAATCTTGGAACTTGTTTTATAGCTCAAGTACCATCATAAGACCACTCATGTTCAACCAAGTTACAACTCCACAAAGCTGTAGCTCTCAGCTAATACAATCAAGAATTTCTACTTTGAATAAAACACCTGTTATTTGTTTTCAACATAAAGCAGAAGTTTGTTCTTTTATTCTAAGAATTTCAAATGAGGCTTCCCCCCTCACTCCTGTCTGAATTCTAATGCATCTTACAATAACTATGTATTAATCCTTGGCAGGGGGAGCTGGTATTAGGACAATCAACAGGGGTGGCAAGGCCACTTTTAAAATTCAGCCTAAGCATTTGAAACTATGTATGAAAATAATGTGTGTGAACAGGAAAGGCATAGCAAATGGGTTCAGTCAGCGCTGAGGTCTGTGACTCCCGTAGATGTAATAGGAATCTGTAACAAAACTTAGAGATTCTAAGCAGCAGGCAAAGTTGAGGGATGAGGGGATTAAACTGAGTTAATATTGTTGTGATGAAAACATCTGATAAAGCTCAAGAAAAAAGAAGTAGTTTGGGACTGCTTGAGCTGAGAAGTATATCTAGCTATGCTCTATTCCGAAACACAAGACACCAACACTAAAACTCCAGAGACACATGAAAGACAGTAACAAGTGGTATTCTTGTTACCAAAAAGGCATAATGCTATGCTACTGAAGCATCTTAAAAGTAAAACTAAAAAAAAAATAAAATGTTACACTCGTCTTAAGTTTTGACTCCTGTAATAGAAAACAGAAGAATACACCTCTTAGTATTCTGAAGCATCTGGTGAGGCAAAACACGCTGTTTTAAAAAAACACAGTCTTGACTGCATCCTTCGTTTTTCTTCTGTCCTCCAAATAAGCACCTCTCAAGCTTTTACCCTGTAGCCAAACTTTTAACTTGTAGATACACCAGACACTTCCCAGTTCCATCCCATATTAAAAGATTCATAAAGTATCTAGAAAAATTATAATGAATTTTTGAGGTTTGAAGGCACCAGAGAACTGATCAAACAAGCAGAAAGCAGATACCAACCTAAGATGACTTCCTTCAGACCCTGGGTCAAGCCATCATTAGGAAGATGAGGCTCAACAGCACTTGTTCTGATAGTAATAATTAAAGCAGTCTGGATATAAAGGCTGTAACCCAAGGGGAGTGAGGACAGATAGACAGAAATGGCCAAGATAACTTCTGGAAAAGTGAATAGAGTTAAGGGGTTATTAATGCTTTATGCTCTCATCAAAAGTATATTCTTCACATAATTAGGAAGGAAAAAAGCTAACTATTTTTCAGGCTGTAGGAACTACCAAGTAATATCAATATTTTACATACCACAACATCAGTTACAACATCACCAGAAGTGTAAGCTGATAAAATACTGCAACCCAGACACCCATTCTCTGAAGAGAACTATTTGCATAAGGGTTGAATTATCTGAAGCAGTTATTATAGCAAAAGCTTTGCTATTGCTGATTTTGCAGATCATCATGGGAAGGAGAGAAACAGAAGTCAGTATTATCCGAATGCCAATACATCCACAAGTTGCATCTGATGTCAGTTAGTTGATGTCAGTTTTTGTGTTAAAAAAAAAAAAAAAGCAGTAAACAGCAGGCTCCTTCTAGAGAAGCCTACATGCAATTGAAACAAGAACTAGCTTATTCCCTTCATGTTGGCAAACTTAGGACATTCATTCCCATCAAGAAATTTGATTCTACTCACATACATCCCAAGCATTGCAGAGCTTTCACTTTCTTACTAGACCTGAATTGATCTCCCGCAGCAGAGTTGCTGAAATCTAACCGTTTTGTGTGTGTGTAATCTTCTAAGAAAAAACCCCTCTGAACTACTGTGCAATCAAATAGACAGCAACACAGACAAACAGACACCACCATAATCTACCAGCAGAGGTAGTTTCTACTTCCCTGAAAGATACCTTTTTCCAAAAAACAATGAGAAAATACGGAAAACAAAATAATGGTCATTTTATCCGAGTCATTTACAACAGAGGTTCCAGACAGAGAAATTGCAAAACAAAGAACAGAAAATATATTAAAAGACATCAAGAAAAAAAAAATAAATCAGATCACTCAATGCATTCTCAGAGTAACTTAGCCAGGACTGGAAGTACATTTGCCCAAGCAAGAAGCTGTTACAAAAGAAAATATGAATAATACTAAACCTGTGTTCTGCAAGAGGTACTTTTTGTTCCCCTTGTCTTGACATAGTTAACGTATTCCTTTACATTTTAGGGGGCACAGAGCAGCAGAAGTACTTTTTACTCTAATGAAGCAGGAAAGTAGGTGGAGAAAGAGCAAAATCTGAGTAAGGCTGACTGAAAACCATACTTCCAACACCAGTTATCACAGACATGTACCAGTAACTGCCACATTAATTTCATTTTTGTCTATCCAGAAAGTAACAAGTTTAAATGAAGTCACATGCACACATTTAAGTACTCTGTTGATATGATGCCTAACAGTGCTTGCAAGCATCAAGTCACACCACTGTCTCACCCAAAAGAGAACATAGCAACGTTTTGAACAAAATTCAGTTACTGTTCTTCCAACGCCTTTACCATAACAAAGTATGACCTCCTCAGAAAGCATGTTTTTAGAACTTTTGGGAAGAGACTAAGGATAATTTAGCTCTAGCAAGCTGCATGGAAATTGCAGCAAATTGCCAGAGACAGGCAGGAACTACCTACCATTAACGCCTATTTTGTGGCTATCACAGCTCCCAAACAATCATCCTTCATTCTCCATAAAGGCCCAATTATTTTTGGAAGCAGCACCTGGTGCTTCCTAGTCGCTATTCCAAAAACTTTTAGTAAACAACGAGTTAAACCACTTCATCAAACCTCTGATACAGCATGACAGAGAAACAACCCTTTTAAAACAAAAGACAATCAAACTTTGGAGGAATCTCCCTGAGGCACTCAAGTTCAATTTCAGAGCACGCTATTTAGAAAAATATACGCTAGGTAAAAAGGCTGCACATAAAAACCTTCTTTACCTCAGTGACTGCTCATCAAGAAAGACTGCAAGCAGATGGAGATAGGAGGCTAAAATGAGCATGCCTAAGACAGCATGAATTAGAAAAGTCACAATTAGAGGTCCTTCATGTCATCACACTCGGTCTGAAGTTCAAAATTAAAGTGCATCTATGCCAATCTGCACGCTCTGCTTCTTGATGTCCCCCAATATGGAAGACTTAATTTCAGGAAGACTGAAGCTGTGTCTTTATTCAGACCTCATTACTTTTGTCATAGCATATGTAAGCTAACCCAAGTTGAATAACTGCATACATAAATGGACCTAATTAACCATTTAAAACCATTGTCAATTAAAAGTAAAAAAAAAGAATTATTTTTCTTGTCTATTTATTCACTAATTTTTCAAATTCAATCAGTTGCTATCTATCCTCACCATTACTGCACCCTAAAATGCATTTAAAAAACCCCCTCCAGTAATTTGCTCCCTGAAAGATTTTACAGGATACTAAAAATTAGCTCATCATGACAGTTCACCAGTTGTGACTGTAACAGCACAGAATAAAGACATGCAAAGCCAGTGGATCTCAGATTTCTGCTGTAGCTGCCTATACTTCCACAGTAAATTTCCTGAAGCTACAATTTTGTCAAAGTAGAATTATAAATTATTTGGAAGCATAGTGGCCGCATGAACTGCCATACTCAGTCATACTGTTGTCTCAGAGGGCAGACTCCTTGCTCTGTATTTTATTGTTCTCTCAAATTTCTGAAAAAGCAGTCTCCACCTACAGAAGCAAAGATAAGAGCAAAGAAGAGAGTGGTGATTCCCAGAAGATGACAGCTACTAAGAAGAGACTGAGTCTGTGAAAAAATCAACAAAGGCAGCATGTAAAAAGCCAGGGTGCAAGAGGGTATCAAGAGACTTTGGGGGAAAGAGAGGCCTAGAAAGAAGAAAAGGAAGGAAGTTGATGTACCACTACACCAAGAAGAGCGAGATGCATTTTGAAGACTTTGTGTAGGTCTGTCCAATGCTCTAAAGGCAACCAGACGAAAGAAGCAAGCTTGCCACATGCTCTGAGAAACACTAGTGTGTTGCTATCCATCAAAAGAGGTCTAGAAGGAAAACAGCATCTACTCAAGTGATTAAATCATTACATTATTCAAAATTGGACTGCATAACAAAAAAAAAAAAAAAAACAAAAAAACAAAAAACCCCAAAACCAAAAAACCCAAAAACCCAAACCAAAAGCAAAAAAACCCCACCAGTGTTCCAGTCAGACATCTGATGATCATCATGCAAGCACTAATAAAAAGGCAAGTAACTATCCAAATGAACCTAGACAGGCATTTGCTATACAGTGGATCCATCCTGCATAACTATAGGCACAAATTTAATTTAATAAACACTAACCTTGAACAGCCAACAGTCTAGAAAGTTTAATTTCTAGGATGTTTTTGTTGAGTCCATCTCAAAATTTATTATACTTAACTATGTCTATTTTACTGCTAAAACTGTCAAGTTGCATTTGAAAAATAAATAGGCTAAGATTTAACTAAATGTTATCAAATTACAGACTCTGAAGAAGCAGGGCATCTGCTAGAAAAGCAGTATAATAATAGTATCAAAAACATAAGCAGACAAACAGAAAAACCTGAGCAGAAGACTAGTACGTAAACTAACATAGTGCTAGGAAAGGTCTCACTTTGGTGACACGCAGAGATTACTATATTTCTTACTAAACAGTGACGCCTGGGTAGCTCCCATAGCAACGGCCAAATAAAAGAATTACAGCATTAATGTTTACACACCATTATTTCATTACAGCAAGAAACTGAGACAAATATTCAACCAACATGATTTCTTTTCAGTAGCAATGTTTATTTTGGAAGATATAAGAAAGGCTTCATGAAAACAGAAGAAGGAACCAGTATAAACGTATCCTCATTGTCTCCATACAGGTTCCAGGCTGAAGCCAAACTGAAAACATCTCAGAATTGCTCTCAACTGCAACCATTTTTTAATAAGAAAAACTGAGATCTCCCCAAGAGCAACATTCACAGCAAAGTTTAAAACTAGCATGTCCTAGCGAAATTTTGCATTGAAATGATTCCCTTCACAAAACTTACAATACAAAGTGGAATAACAAATAAAACCACTGTTTAAAAGCATGTTTTATGGTCTACAAGCCTTGCAAGTCAATGAGCAAAGTTTACAAACTTTGCAGAGTTACAACAGCTTTAATGGTAATGAATAAGTTAACACAAATATACATTGGTTGTGTCATGTTATAGCTAGAACTTAGGCCTCACTAAGTCACTGGTTTCAGTGAAAGGCCTTTATCCACATGGTACAAGCAATTTATCTGTCTCAGCTCCACTTCTGAAATAAAAAGATTTTGTTTCTAACCTTTTGGTTTTTTTTAAGTTTTGTTTCTAACCTCACTGTGTTTCTAACTTAATTTTAAACAAACTTCTAAGTCCAATGATACAAGACTCGGGTGTTTTCTTTCAGTTATTTTCAAGAAAGTGGCACCTGTTCTGATCAACATGCTACTACTTCACTAGCAAAATACATTTCTTAAAGAAAACAAGCAAAAATCCCTGAAAACACCTTAACAAGCTACATTTGCTTTTCCCATTTAGCAAAAGGGAAGCTGAGGTACAAGAAGCTTGTCCAGGATCCAGTCTCCATGTACTACCCTGTCTGCCACTGTGTCTCCTCCAATAAATTACTGTTAAGATTTCAACATGCAATTTAAATATATAGCTGCTGAAAAATATTTCACCAATAGGTATATAAGCAAAATAACTTACCACAGGGCTAATATCAAACCACAGCAGTGGTAAATGAAGTCCACTATCATCATCATCTTTCTACTGAGTAAATATGAAAACTTTCAGAATCACTAAAAGCATACACTCCTACACATTGGATACTACACTGGAAGTCAGCAGACACACTGCATCTGCTGACTTCCTTCTAAATCTGCTTTGTTAGAGCATTAACTCAGCATAACATAAGACCTGGCAGCCACAGGCCCAGTCTGTAAAAATATTTCTTTTAGCCTTCTGCAGAGAAAGCCTGAAACCACTTTATCATTCTTAGCATAATGAATTACATCTGCAGATTAAAAAAAAGGAGTATGCATTTTTCCAAAGCATTACGTAAAAGTCTGTGCTTGTTGACACAGAAAACTGATGGTCACCCTTCTCAATCACTGAATATTCCAGACTTCGTATCTCCAAATTTTCCTCACTATATTCCATCCCTGCTACCCAATTTGTTGTTGATCATACAAAGTCCCACTAATCTTAGCAATAATCCAAGTAAACTCAAAAACTGCCTACAGCCAAGCAAACTGCAAGTCTGTGGAAATGAGTCAAAATACGAATTATTAGAGGAAGTTCAAAATGAAGTGTGTTTTAATGAAAAACA
Source organism: Pterocles gutturalis (assembly GCF_000699245.1). NCBI lineage: Eukaryota > Metazoa > Chordata > Aves > Pterocliformes > Pteroclidae > Pterocles > Pterocles gutturalis. The sequence continues at coordinate 27,286 of NW_010118137.1, forward strand.
TTAACAGCCGTGCCAAATGCTGTACTGCACTCACTCCATCTCAGAACAGATAGTTTTTGGGTTGTGAACCAAACAAGAAATTAAACCAACTACATGTAATATGTTGGAAATACACAAACTGTAAAATTACTCACTTTGCCTATCTTAACTACGGTATTCTTAGTCATTACATGTACTAGATTGTAAAAATTACTTGCTGGTTTGTTGCGGGGTTTTTGTTTTCTTTTTCCTCTCTCATTCTTGAGGTACTTTTAAACACTTCATTAGAAGGTCAACTAGCTGGTTTGAAAGTTGTGATATTGTAGGAGAACTAATTTAAGCAACCATCTCTTAGTTTTGCTTACATACCTTAAGTGTTGGATCCAAAATAAATGAGTAAGAATGAAAATCAGACATGAGAGTGGACAACAGCAACATTCCTTTTCTTACAAGTTGCTGAAGTTTTATGGCAAATAAATTGTTTACCAGCAGAAGCTTCAAAATTATTTTGAATTAGCATATGCTTTTGTCCAGTCTGATGAGGAAAATGTATCATAGACAGACTTGCTTTTACATCTGTAACAAAACATACCTGTCCCAGTCAAAAGTCCAGCACTCTTCTTTCGTGCATAAGCGCGTAAGTGGTTGGACAGGCTAACAGCACTTGTAAACGTCGTATTGCAATGCACACACGTTCTAAGCTTCACAGGCATACCTATCATTCAAAAGAAAACTATAATCCAGTTCTCTCTTCAAAAAATGAAATTCTCAAAGCGTTGTAAAAAGTTTTCTGCAATAAAGATGGTTTAAAATATATTCACTGCATTGACGCAATTGTTTAGTATATTAGAAGGATCCAAGTTAACCGTTATTAGTTTTCCATGTAGTGCTTTAAGCCAAACCATGTTATTTGAAAAAGAACAGAAAGGAGGCAACTACAGCCCATTAGGCTACTCTGCATTTAATACCTACTGTCAAGTTCCTACAGATCTCCACATTATGAAGCTCTAATCCCAAAATAGAATCCTGCAATTTGAATAGCACAATTCTGTTGAGAAATTTCAGAGCTTGCAACATTTCCAATAAAGAGAATTTAAAAAGTCTAGTTGACAAACTGGTAATTAAAAGTGTTTTACCCATATGACTGAAGAGCTCAACACTAAATTAGGCTGCTGTTGAAGGCTCAGAGGAAAAGGTGGTAAAACACACCACTGAACAGCTGTTGGACAAAACATTTTGTTCAGTGCATTTCCTGTTCATTAGTTTAGATGCACAATCGATAATGGAAGTTAATGACTTGAAGTTTTTTGACAAAATCTTTGTGCTAAATAAATGATCAACAAAGCAACATGCTTTATCACAGAAAAACAGTGAAACAATACTGAACTCCTCACTTACCAAAGAAACCATTATAACTTATTCCCTGCTCAACTTCACCATAATGTGTCTCCCTTCATTTCATCAACAATATATTGCTTTCACCAACTAATATTTCAAGTTCTCTACTAACAAATTATTAGAAGAATACATAAAAAAAGCTAAAACTACTCAGCTGGAAAGCCTCTATTTGCAGGAAAGAAAGAATCCTATGCTCCAGCAGCCCACAGAAGACATGCTGTTTTTTCAGGCAAGTTACAGAAGAAGAACACCTGGTTGGTAAAAACCTCCTTAAAAACTAAAACCAGAATTAGAAATATTTGCCTTTTTTGGAAAACCAGAAGAATTTCAACTTGATGTTAAATATTTTCTTATTAACTCAACTGGCACAGTGCATTAGTTGTCAAGTTCTGTCACCTCAGCCACAGATAATTACGGGGCCCCATTTGTAACTGTTAGTACTATGCAAGCATGTATTTATTTTTACCTGGTTGCTCATCACAACCAAACAAATGCTACCTAGTATTCATCAGTAAATATTAAATAGAAAGCAATACAGGGTCAGGTTTGGCAAGCTATTTCTTCAGCATTGTTTTTCAAATCACTAAGCCTGCCAAAGATACACTTCCTTTATTAAGCTATCTCCTGTTTTAAAGGACAACCACAGACGTCCAGAAGACATTAAACGTAATTCTGTTCAACCTCTACTATGTTATTTTAGAAAGTCACCTTTGTTAAGAAATTGATTGCCACACTTTTTTAGTCCCCTAAAAGAACTTCTGAGCACACTAGACTGGTGTTGTTTTTATTTGTTTAAAGGAAGACAAGAATTATAGGTGAAAAAGTACTAGGCACTGCCAGTTTCACTAACCTTCACTGGGTAATAACAAGAAAACCAACAGAACCAAAAAAGTCAGGGGTATAAAAATAAGATCCTGCTCCTCTATCTGAAGAATTCTGCAGCGTTATAAGGTGGTGTCCAAACAAGAAACAGGTAAATGCAAGCTCTACGTACACATTAAAAAGGATGTTGTAAGAACTCCCCAAGACTAGAAGTAACTCTTATGTGACAAGTAGGTTAAAAACATCACTCTAAAAACCTGCTCTATTAGTATACAGAATATCTAGGAAGCTGATTATAGAATTGTTTCATTAGCACAATTCTCAGAGGGGCTATCTCTGTCCATCAGTCAGGGGCTGTGCACTAAGAAACCTGCTGGCTACAAGTGTATCCCAACAAAACTTGAAGCAGCACAGGTCTTCACTCAGGAGAGACAGGCCCTAAGCAAGCACCAGTTTCTCACAGTAGCAGCAATTTTGAAACAAACAAGAATTAATCTATGTTGTAAGAATATGATTGTCCAAACCCATCAAAATTAGCTGTCAGTGACTCACCAATTTGGAATATTATGCATTTATAATGGTATCAACAGTTCTGTTAGTTTGAGCAAATGCTGCTTTGCACAAACCTCAAAGATTTCAACGCAGCAGTTCCCAAAACAGCTGTTTTGATGCCCAGAAACAGGGTTACAAGCCCAAACATTTCAGAACTGTTAGTCTACCAAACACGTATGGACACTTCAACTTGTTATTGCAGAATGTTTTCTTCCCTACGGAGGCTCATTTTGTGTCTGCTTTGAATGTGTATGCCCAGCCACATGCAGAACAGGAACTATGTTCCATGCAAGCACTTTTTTTCACTTCAGGAAAAACAAGTCAGAAAAATTTGCTGTGCTACCTCTCGCAGTCAGTGTCCTCTGGAAATGAAACAAGAATTAAATGAACAGAATCCCAAATAAAATACTCTGCACTTGTACATTTTCTATGAATTAAAGGATTCTTTGGAAATGCTGTCAAGACAGCTAGAAACATCTTCTTACCTGACTGCATAGTCAAGTCCATTTTTTGTGGCTGATACATCAATGGACTGTCTTCATTTAATGGAAGAACACATTTCTGAACAAACCTCTTCCTTGCAGTTTGATTATGAATCTTTTGAGGAGAAATATCAGGATTCCTTTCATGTCCTAACCTCTTATTTTTCAGGAGTTCTATCAGTGTAAGTGACTGATTTTTTCTTCCGTCATGTAGCACTGCTTTTGTTTCATCACATTCATTTAGGAAACTCAGCCCTTCTTCCTCTGATGCAGACACAGATATATCTTCAGTCTTTAGGCCATTATGGTATGCTTCAAGAGGTATAACATTCTGAGATAAAAAGTCATCATTTGATGCAAATTTCTGAGCAACAAACGGTCTGGGAATAATGCGGCGACTGTTCAAAGCCTTTAGGATTTTTTCATACTTCTCTTCATTTTGCATCATCTCATTCAGAACACAGATCGGAGATTTGTGTGCATCCCACTTGGTTTTGCCAAGCCTCTTCAGGTGTCCTCGCACATGATTGGACAATCCAATTTTAGTATCGAACCAGCCTCCACAGAGCTGACACGTATGCTCAGAGGAAGTTTCAGATTTCTCAATTGCTACAAAGACAACAATTTTCATGGTTTTTGACAATTATACACAGTTAAACATTACAATAGCAAATCACAAGGACAAGAAGAGAGGCTTTACAACCAGATAAAGCAAGACTTGCATAGTGCTCAGTAAATCCCTGGCCCCTTTACTTTATACCCAAATTTAAAAAACAAACAAACAAACAAAACCCAACTTACCTTTTCTAACACGTTTAACAGGAGTTCCTGTTCCAGTTCTTTTAAAATGTTGCATTTTATCACTTGTTGCTATCTGTTCTGGTGAAACAACATGACGGGCTTCATAGCTTAGTCCAGCTCTGTGAAGATGTCCTCTGACATGATTGGACAAACCAACACCTGTTTCAAAGGTTGCTGGACAGTATGGGCAGGACTTCTTTTCAAGCGACAAATCAGTCCAATGGAAAACTGAATTATGCTTTGGCAATGCCGATCCTACATTTTCCAAATTCTGAGGATCATGCAAATCATGCAGGAAGTTACCACCCTCAGCATCTTCATAATATTCAAAATAAAAGCCATCATTCTGCTCATAACTAAGTGAAGATTTATCACCAGCTTCGTGATCTTCCATTTTACCTTTGAATATGGGGAATAGGTTTACATGCTCCTGATTAATATCACTGTAAGATTCATCCTCCACAGACTGTGTAGTGTAATCACATAGTTCAACATTATCCCATGAACTTTCATCCTCCGTTTCATAGCTGTCTTTTTTTTCAGCAGAGTTAAGTTTCTGTAAAACAACAACAGTCATTTTATGCAGAAAATCTGGATAGCAATCCAAATCATTTCCTGTAACAGAGCCTTCCCTCTTGGATTCTTTAACGACTCTTTTTACAGCTACATGCCTATGATCTTTATAGCCTTCTGCCCTTTTGCAATCAAGATTATTTGAATCCATGACAAAACAATTACGGGGATTACTTGATGAAGAAAATAAATGTAAAGAACTGACAGAGCTGGACTCTTCCTTTTTTAAATGTAAAGGATAAGAGTCACTATATTTTTTAATCATCCTGTAGTTTTCATATTTGTGTCTATATAAATAATTACCTCTTGTTTTGACACTAGCTTTCTGTTTTGCTGCTTGATGAAAACACTTAGGTTTCTGTTCAAAGCTATCTCTAATCAAAAAGGTCTTGTTTGTAGAATTTAGATTGCACACACTTACAGATGACTGTGAAACAAAAAAAACCTGTAGGGTCTCTTGTGGAGTTTTGTGAAGTTACTGGACTGTGAAGTAGAGCCAAATGATCTTTTTACATCCTGTTTTAAAACAGAGTTCTTTGGAAAAGTCGAAGATTGTTTGATCAACTGCTTTGTCCTGCTACCAAAATCTAAAGATTCTTCTATTATGCTGCCTTTTCTTTTTTCTAGTCTAAGATGGCTACCAAAGGGATCAATGCAGGACGCTGGATGCAAATACTCCATGTGCTTTTTTAAAATGCTTCTAGCTGAAGTAGTAAATGGACACATCTTACACATATACGTCGATGACTTTTTTGAGGAACCTAAATAAGGATCTTTCAAGGATGCCTTTTTCTGTGTTTTCCTCTGCGACATGTCGCTACCGATAACTGAACATTTGACTACTGCTCCATGAGCAATCCCTCGATGGCATTCCAGTTCATTTTCTGTCACTGCCATGAAATTGCATTCCTCACAGCAGTAATATCTTTTATCTTTTTCATGGGTCTTTGCATGCTGCACAAACGTTTTAGGACAATTGGTACCAAATACACACTGTGGGCACTGTAACCGTGCACTCCTACCCTCATCCTGAAGTTCTTTCAGCTCACGGATTTCTTCCATCAGTTTCTGCCTTCTTTCCTGGTGAATTATCATATGTTTAAGAAGTGAATTACGATCTCGAAATGTCCTTCCACATTCCCTACATGCATAGGGCCTGGGGACATTGAGATGTCGGAAATGACTGTTCCCATCTAAATGGTACATCATATGCCTATGCAGATGTTTCTTCTCCCTAAAATTCACATTGCACTTTGTACAGGGATAAAATGAGGGTTCATCAGTACTGAAAGTAGATGGTGATTCGGAATCATTCTGTTCACACTTATTTTTTAAAGTATTGGAAAAAAAAGTGCTGGTGTGAACAGGAGAAGTATCTTCTGCACAGTTACTAGTAGGACTATAAACGAGCTGGTGAATAGCATCAACAGCTTCCAGCTCTTCATCTGTGGATTCAGGCTTTACTTTACTCAATGAATATTTTTGTGGTTCTACTATTTGTAGCTCCTCATTCTGCTCTAAAAAGTCAACACTTAATAGTTTTGATTTACTAGGAATACAACTGGTATCACCAAAACAGTCTTCAGTATAGCGCGTTATTTTACTAACATCCATTTTCCTTTTTCGCTTTTTTTCTAAGCTTACTTTACAGTGAATGGGAGACTTCTCTATTGTTTCTTCATTTGTCATAAGAAACTGTATAAACTCTTTTTGTGGATCCCAACTGGGATCACATCCCGATCTGAAACCACCTGTACCTGAGGAAACGCCTGTTAATGTATCGACACAATCATCTTTCACTAGTAAATTTTTATCATCCTCACAAACTTCTACTTGGCCTACTAAAGTGCTGTCTACACTATTTCCTACTGATTTCTGTGAATCACAACCAATTGAAGCAGAGGTAGGTAGATTTTTAATGGAATGAGACAGGTTTTTAGCATGTGCTACATCAGGTAACAAAAATAAAACTTGGTGCTGATTTGATTTTTGTGTTGTACTCTTCGCAGGCAGCTGAAGATCATGAACCACTGTCAAAGTTGAGCAGGAATCTGTGTGATGACCTACAGGCTGTCCAGTGGTTAATGAAACACTGCCTTTATTCATAATGGAAGTCTTGGTTGAGGTGGAGTGTGAAACTGGTCCATTAACAGCAGTTCCTCTAGACAAGATAAAGTTTTCGCTAGAAACAGTAGGAGCACCAGTGTGTATAAATAGAGAAGCCTGGCCTCCACTTAAGGCTTTTTCAGATCTGTCCCTTGATAGCTCCTCAGGCAGAGTCAATGCATTGTTCTTCTGAAACGACGTGTCACTCTCTTGTGGTTTAGGAATGCTACCTTCTTCCTCAGATATGAAATTATCATCACATAGGATTTCTTCTTCTTTAGCACCAGTGACTTCAGTATTTATCTCTAAATCATCCATATTGCTGGTCTGTCCATTCAGTACATTTATACTAAAAAAAACCCAAACAAACAAGAAAAGGATCAGGCAATCACAGAAATAAATAATGGCGATTTTAATTTACAGTTTTCTTCAGGATCACCCTTCCTCACACTGTAATCTAAAAGTAAGTTTTGAACTTGTTAAAAATGTACTTTTTTTATTTAGGATACTCAAGACATGTTTTAAATTAATCAATGAAGCAATAAGAAAATTACATTTTTTGCTATGCTGTATTAATAACCGTAAAGCAAACTAATCACTGCCCAGTATCCCAGTTCAAAAAAGCCTGAACATCTACATATAAGCAAGATGGGGAAAACGAGACTGTCAAACTGTGCAAATACATTCTAAATGTATATTAACATAAACACAGAGTTTATCTGTAGTTGTTTGCTAGAAGGAAACCAAGTTAGGAGTAAAGGCTACCCAGACAGCTGCTATTCATTTCAGTAATTTTTTTTAAAAATGTAATTCCCTTTAGCACCTAGGAAAACAAAATAAATTAAAACAATCTTTATGTTAATTTCAAGGTATCACTTTTTTCAAAGTGCTTCTATAAAACTGACAACACAACTAAGCTGATTTTGAACATCTGATTACAGGGACATAGCAAAAGATCAAACTCACTGAAGAAATTAAATGTCTTCCCATTCCCTTCTTACAAAAGGACATTACTTGCTTTAAAATAAATAAATCAGATCCTGCTTATGGTATCAAGGCCACTGTAAATGAAAATCAAATAAAATAGCATCTTCTCAAGGTGGAAAAAACCCTCACAATTAGAAAAAAACATTTACCTAGGATTTACCTACCAGAAGAAATCAGCATGTTGAATCCAGAGCACAACAATAATAGTATCTGCTAGTACAGAGAACTACTACAAATTAATTCCCTCTGCGTGGCCTTGTGTACATAAATATGGCTTTCTACAAGTGACTTTCATTCATACACAAAAAAACACCTACCCAATGCTTAGTGAGCACAAAGGAGTTGCCTACACATGAAAATCAGTATGTAATAAACAGGAGTGTGAATTTAAGTCTACCCTGGCATTTACCTCTTTCATGGGTCTTCTAAACACAGTAAGCATAGGGCATTAAAACACCCATCTAGGTGTTTTTTAAAGAGTACTATTTGCTTTGATCTTTTGGGGGATTTGATCCGTGAAACATACTTAGTTTCAGTTACTAATTAATATTTTGAGTAAAGCTCAGTTAAAAGCGGTCATTACCTAGACTCTTTGAATTAAGATGTTATAACTCACACCTAATATCCATGGCTCCCTGCTATGGTCCTTCATCAAAATCAAGGAAGACCATGCTCGACATCCTTTTTTCCTAAGGAGAGAAAACAACCTGGTTAAATGACACCATTTTCATCTTTACATGCCACATTCTAAAATGAGTCCAGCATGTCTATTAGTTTTTCAGCTTAACCCTACCCACACAATTCAAAGCTAGCTATAGCCTCATGGAAATTCTGTTTTTGTGCTTGTTTTGTTTCAAATCCGCAAAAGGGCAAAAAATATACTCTAACCTCCTTTAAGTTTGTAAAAAACAAACCTTAATGTAATACAACTTATTTACTATTTTGAAGATGCAAGTAACTATATTTGCAGTAGGAATGAAAAATTGGTATGAAATACTTATTGTATTATTTATCTATATTATCTAGAATATACCTTTATGTAAATATTTTTACTAGACACCCCAGTTTCTCATCTTCTAATTTCTTAGATTTTTGCATTTCTTTTTTGTTTTGAGATGGGTCATTTTCCACCATAATAAAGACTTTCAATAAGATCACATTCAAAGCTATCACCCTAAAATGGTGATAATGTAGCACCCAGCAGGAGTCTTTACATCATATACACAAGCTAGAAACAGGCACCAAGAATCAGTAATGCAAGTCAATGAAAAGAAGTTAAACCTCCAAGGATGCACAACAGATCCAGCAACTCTACAACTGAATAGCGTAAGCTTCATACCATATCAGGCTGCAGAGTATAAACATGCCCACAAAAAGTTCAGAAGAAATTTAGTAAGCCAATTTTGTCTGAAAGATGTGTGTTTTCCTCGTTTTATTACTGCAGAGGTAGACAAATGTATGCTCAGTCAATTTGAGAGTCTATATTAGCTTTTCTCAACAGGAAGCAACGTTGCTAACGAAGTGGTAAATTCAGTGTTAATGAGTGGCTTCACTGTTACCACCTCTGAGGTAAAACCTTGGATGTTCCAAGTTCCACCCATCTGTTCTGGTGTGAGGGGTTCAGAGGAAGAACAGACGCTTCCCATTTGAAGCAACTTCATTGGTACCCCCTGAACAGCAGGGAGGCAAACTGAGAATATTGTGCCTGCTTAGGGATTGCAACGCTCATTATCAGAGTGGCTCCTGAAGACTTTTCACAGGTTTACATGAAGACAACAAAATCATGTTTCTTTACATACAAAACCATACTGACACTAAATATTAGTGTTAAAGCTTAAGATTAAAAAACGGCTAGGACACCATATGGTCACCTTAAAACTGAGACTCTTCTCAGAGTTATCATGAGCACTATCTAAAACGTTACTTTGTGCAGTCTTGTAAGAGACTGTGGAGATTGTGAACTACTCCATATGGATCTGATCAGAAGTCTTCCACGGTAATACAGCTGTCCCTACAGAATGCAGTCTTTGAATCAAGCCCGAAATGCTTACTGTAGCAACAATATTGCTGTTACATTTTAATAATTTTCTTTTAATTATCACATTTTTTCCAGCTATCAGGGTGGCACAATTCACTATTTTATGTGCAGGACAACAAGAGGAAAGTTAGCTGTTTTTACAGCATGGTATTAAAGAAAACAGATAAAATATCTTTTTAAATTACAGTAATTTAGTCTTGTGATGACACTGAGCCAAGATGCAATACTTCATTTATATTACCTACTCCATGTGTAGAAATTTATGCAGCAACAATGACAGGTGTAACTAGACACAGGCAAGAAAACATTCCACCTAATGCCATCATTTTTGAGGAAACATTATCATCTAACTTGTACCATTCAGGAAGCACAATATCCAAACTGAAACACTACCTAATCTGAACACTCAGAGAAAAAAAAAAAAATGAACCATTGTAACAACTATGTAACTAAGGCTGTGCATAGTCTTTGTGTTTTTCCATCACAGTTTTAAAGTTATCTTCACTATATTACATCAGAAGTACACAAATTATTAATTCTGTCAAAATACATAGTAATTAATCCTTGGGTATTCGAAAAATTAAACATTTACATCAAACTTTAAATTTGCTGCAAATAGTGTTTGTTACATCCTCTACCAGGAGCAAGCTCAATATAGTTGAGGGAATTTTTATTTAAGCACATAGTGCTAAGCGTAAAAATGGCAATGCTCAAAAAGCCTTCACCAGTGTACACAATCCCAGGCTCGTACCTTTGAAACACACTTTATCTAAAAGACTAGGCCAAATTCAATTCAATTATATCAGTTAAATCCAGAATGACTGTAGCGTAGTTAACAGTGTTATTCCTCGTTTACACGGTATATTATTTATTATATAGGAATTATTTCATATTTGAAAGTGGAAAACAACCAAGCATTTGTTCAACTAAGCCACATTCCATCCCTATTTAGTAAGTACTTTTAAATTTACATATTTTAAAATATTGTTTTTCTTCATAAAATATCAGTTTTTAAAATTGTAATGAGTTCTGCAGATATGACTGCCTGTGGCCAGACAGTCTAAACTTTAAAAGTATAAGGTCAGATCTATCTTCAAGCTGACAGATCATCATTTAAATGCCTTAAGCTAATCTTATTGTCTCAAAAATTTTGAACATCAGTATTTCTGCAAACTATCAGCACTTGCTATAACACCCTTACCACACTACATCTTGAGGTTACTACAGAAGAAATTAGGTGATAATTGCATATTAACATAATTATTCAGTAATTCCTCTGAGTAAGCTTCCTAGGTCACTCAGTAATTCAGGTTAGATGCAACCTTCCTGTCATCAGATCTATGCTGTCCACTTTCTGTTCATTAATAACTCATTTTGACAGGAATGTACTTAATTCCATTGTTCTATGTACATTAATCTTATTTATTACCAGTAGGTTTACGACACTTCCAAGGTCTGATTTCATAATGACAACCTTCGCTATGTAAAAGGGTCACACACCAGATTAAGAGTATTGCCTTCACGCAATACTAGTTCATTAAAACTTACACTCCAGTGCTAAGTGTACTATGCTGTTGCCTACTAGAAGTTGTAGTTAAGAGACGTCAAGTGTTGCAAAACCCACTTTATTTTACAAGGATTTACAATAGATTTGAAAGCACACCAGAGATGAAAAATTAAGATGGTAGAATTTGGGTGAGAATTTTGGTCATGCTCTTCACAAAGAGCATGAAATACTGTTATGTGTTTTGATAGCAAGTTTCTCTTTAAGTTAATAAATATAAGCCAATGAGCTAAAAGCACAGAGCAGCTATTAAGTGTCAGAAAAACTTAGAAGCCATCTCCTAAATGGACTGAATTTACTCAGCCTAGTTAAAGTAACTGAAGATATAAAGTCTTTCAGCAGTGCGGTAATGAAGACAAAAATATACTTGTCCTGTCCTAATAACTGGGACACTCGGGGGATTATTCAAATATTCAAGAGACAGGAAAGGTGTTTCAGGTTTACACTGTTCCCATTTAGATTCTTCTTCAATACTTTGTTATGTAAATAGAGAAAACTAACAAAATCTATAATTTTAGCTACAAGCATTCCTGTGTTAAAGCTTTCTCAAATGGCAGATGATAGTAAAGATGATGGAGCTTAAGTACATCATGGCACAGGACTAAAGAGGCGTCTCCTATTTTGTTCTGTTACACAGTGTACTCCTTTAGCTTAATCACAGCAAATGTCAAGCATGGAGTTTCCATCAGAAGTGATATGTCTTAGAACCTTTGGAAAATGAAGGTTTGTACAGAGTAACAGTGGAACTAGTAGTGTATTAGCATAAACCAGCCATGTCTTGAGAGAAAAATAATCAGGTTATTTAGACGATAGCTGGGCAATATTTTTGCCTCTTCCATACAGAAATGCACACAGTTGACATCTCCCGAGTTTTGGGTGTTACCTAGCAATGAATCCCCATAGTCAATAAAATCATGATACTTTCATAATTAGAAAAATACCTACTACTAATTTTCTACTTTCTCTCTTCCTAAAAGCTACCCAGATCCACTCATCCTTCAGATGGAAACAAAACCACAAAGCGTGACAACCAGAGCATGAGTCAGTGACTCGCCCTGCCTTACCCCAGCTCCTGTCTTTATTTACAAATTAAGTTGTTCAAGATACATTCCCTTTGGCACAGCAGAGACACTGACTATGGACTGCCTTATTTTGCTTTGAAACTTACAAATTCACCTGAACATTTCTGAATGGGTTTTTTTAAAACAGATAGCTTGTAATATGCACAATGCCATACATACTGCCCTCCCACACCTACTTTACATACAAATACACAGTTATTAATATAACTACAGTCTGAGGAGCTCCACTAGTTATCTTCAATTCAAATCCATAGCTATTCACATGAGAACACAAACTTTGTAAAACTCTCATAGCTAATCAGACTCCCATATTAAAAAATATTTTTAAAGCAGCAAGCAAGTTGTATTAAGAAGTTGTATTATGCCTAAATAAAGAAATACAAAGTTATTTCCACCCACAGTATAAACTTTTGTTATAGTGTTGACTCACTGAGTTGTATCTCAGTGGGAAAAGCTGACCAAAGAGAAACTTTGAATTACAGAGGAGTCATCACACAAAAGCAGCCTGTCTTCTCAGTGAGAAGGAACATCAAACCCGGAGCACACTTTTTCAGAAAGTTTATTTACCTGAAACTTTGTTTCTAATCAAACAATTTCTTCAAAAGCTGTGTGTCAGGTAGTAAAGAAAGAAAAAGTTTCCTTAAAAGTGTCAACATTTCAGAAACTTGATTTCTAGTCTAAAATGTTTAAGAGTAATAGGTTAACATCTCACATGTGAACGGAAACAGTACACAACTGAAGAATGACCATCTTACAATTCAGAAGTCATAGAAGAGAACACCATGACTGCCACCGACCATTCTTTATCTTACCCCTGTAATATTGATTTGCTTGGGAAAATAAACCAGTTTGTCACAATGGCGTGCATCATGCTAAAATTCAATGTTGAAATCAATAAAATAAATGACAATACAACTTAAGTGTCACAAGAATCAGACTGTATGACTTTAAAAAAATACTCTTCTAGTTATAAGCGCTAATGCAGCTGTTTAAGATGGTTTCACTAGCAGAGACCTTTTAAAGTTAATTAGGTACTCCTAAAATATGCCTAGCCTGTACAAAAAACCCAAGACTTTGAATCTGGTAACTTAAGAACAATCACACATTGGCAACTCTGCAGGCTTCCTTAACGCCCCCTCAGCTCTCCACAAACCTGTTCATAGAGGATAGCCAAGTACTTAAGTGTTCATGTTCCTGCGACTGTCTAGTTTGGAGTTCTAGTAGTATGATCTGGTTTGAATTGCACTGCCATGAGTTTCTACTAAAGATGAGAACTACAATCAAATATTGTATTTTCCTAAACGCAGACATACATGGTAATGACTAGCAGCATTCCAGTGAGAGACACAGAAGTTTGAAAAACACAGGCTTAATGCTCTGTGATAATACAGTTCCTCCAAAACTGTTTCCTTATGTACTTTGACATAAATGGAAAGAATTTATCTATGCATGTAACTCTCATATGCTCACACACCTTTTTTTCTCTCTCAAGAAAAAAGAGTTTGAGAAAGCACTTTTCATCTCTTTCATCACCATTGTCTCTGTTTTTCAGTCTAATGTATTCTTAAGCCTCAGTTATGGTACCAAAAATTGTTTTTATCTAGACACAATATAATGAAGAGCTTATTTTATGAACCACCAGCATTACAAAACAAGAGAGTTTTTCCTCATTTCAGTCTGTAAATGAAAGTCCTGCTCCCATCCCTGTTGTGAGACAAGATTTTTATCAGGCTGCCAAAAAATCAAGGGTTGTGACCAGTGGTACAATATATTATAGTTGGTGGCCAGTAACTAGCGCTGTATCATTGGGTCAATACTGGGTCCAACACTGCTCAACGCCTTCGTTAATGACCTGGATGACAGGGCAGAAGGTAACCTCAGCAAGTTTGCTGCTGATACAAGACTGAGCAGAGTGGCTGATACACCATCAGGTTGTGCTGCTGCTGTTCAGATGGACCTCAACAGGCTGGAGAAGTGGCCTGACAGAAACCTCATGAAGTTCAGCAAAGGAAAGTATGAACTCCTGCACCATGAATAACTCCAGTACATGCTGGAAAGCAGCTTTGCAGAGAAGTACCTGGGGGTCCTGTTGGACAGCAAGCTGAACATGAGCAGGCAACATGCCACTGTGGCAAAGAAAGACAACAGAATCCTGATCTGCACTAGTAGTATTGTTGGCACACTGCAGGAGGTGATGCTTCCCCTCTACTCAGCTATGGTAAAGGCTGCATCTGGAGTTGTGTGTCCAGTTCCGGGCTGCCCAGTCCAAGAGAAATATGGAGCTACAGTAGAGAGTCTAGCAAAGGGCCAGTAAGACAATTAAGAGACTGAAGCACCTCATATGAGGAAAGGTTGATAGAGTCAGGACTGCTCAGCCAAAAGAGGGAAGAGAAGGCTTGGAAGGATCTCATCAACACTGAAGGAAGGGTACAAAAAGACAGTCAGACTCTTGCAGTGCTGTTCAGTGACAGGACAGGAAACAATAGGTACAAACTAAAATATGTGAGTTTCCAACTTCAGTTTTTCCTTATTTTCAAATAAGGAAAACATTTTTATTGTGAAAGTGATTGGCACAGGTTGCTCAGAGAGGTTGTAGAGCCTCCATCCTTGGAGATATTCAAAAGCTGTCCAGACATGCTTCTGGGCAAGCTGCTCTAGGTGACCCTGCTTAAGGCACAGGACTGGACAAGATCTCCACAGGTCCCTTCCAACCTCAACTACTCTGTGATTCCGTTCTAGTACACTTTGCCACACAGCATCCTAATTCTCGCTTACTTTACTCCTCTATAGAGTGCTCCATATGCTCAGACTACCCACTTTTTTCTTTAATTTCAAAATATCAGCAATATAGGCACAGGAGTATTTTAGTCAAAAAAGTTTCCAACCACTAACTTCAGATTTCTGACACCTTAAGAAAATTACACAAAAATAACCAGGTATACAGCAAAATGCATTCTCTCTATCACAAGTTATGTAGAACATATTCAGAGCAAAACTACAATTTGATGCCCCTCTCTCTTCTCTCTTCCAGTGTTCCTGTTTTCCAGAGCTCTCTCGCTGAACAGAATAATATTACCACTCACTAAGTAATATTATCACACTCAAATTCATAAACATGCATTTCCCAAGTCCCACCTCATTTTCTACTAGTATTTCTACAATTCAGGACTTTCCATAAGATTAATCCCTCTTCTATGCCAGAATTTACTTAGATGCCTTCTCAATATGTCACACCTCAGAGAGGCCTAAGGATGCCAGATTTTCAGTGTAGGCTTTTCAGGCAACACAATACAAATATTTCCTCCTCTTAGAACCCACTCATACCAGCAATGCTGTTATAACTCCAGTCACAGTGAGTGAGACATTTCACAAAGAGCACATATTTAGGAAAGTACTTGCATTCTTCCAGGCTCTAGTCTCACCACTACAGCCCTAACATGGGGGATAATACTAAAATGAAAGATCTGCTGTCATTGCAGAAGATTTTGGCTTACGGAGAAGCAGAAGTAGTCTCAACATGGAGCCATATGCTGTCAAATTATCATGCTATACATTGGAATTATGCTTTTCTTTGCAGCAAAGCCAATTTAAATAACTCCTGCCTTCCTCCACTCCCCCATGTTCCTTCTTTCACACTTTATCAACAGTTTCATTATCCAGTTTAAAAGGCTGGGACCCACGCAATGCTGAATTGGCATAACCAAGAGGCAACAACTACAAGCAAGGGCACAAACCTTTACTAACTTTGTTAACAGAAAAATCTACTGGGAAATATTTTCCTAAAATTAATATAAAAAAATAAAACAGTGAAAATGCAGACAACATTTTGGAAGGCAGGACTGCCAAAGCTGCCTTAACTGCAAAAGACAACATTATGAAGAACACCATCATGAAGCCAATTTTACGTTCTAAAATTACTTGAAGTACACTACTCAATCGAATTAAAATGCTAGAAGTAAATGCTAAAATAATTCAACTGGGTAACATTAAATACAACTTCCAAGAATACTATTAAAACAAAAATATACCCTTAAATTACGTATTAGACATGGTAGCTAGTTCTTCCATAGAGACATACAAATACAAATCCTCCCAGTAGGTTAAATAAACAGTATTTTCATTTCTGAAACACATCACTTTTAGAAATTTTAAAACAAATCTCCTCCCCCTTAACCTATAGGTTTACAGAATCAATGCCACTTTATCTGCTCAGAAACAAGTCCTTTTGAAGCCAGGTACTGCCACCAAGTGGTGGTGAAATTCTGTATGCAAATCTAATTGTTCCCCACTGAGGAGACACAACTGAAAACATTCCCCCAGCCACCAAATATGATCAATGGTGTAGCAACACAAAGACATTTAAAATTAATCAATCAAAGCAAAACCTACAGAATTTTAATATCCAAATCTAAAACTGTCTTTCAATTTAAAACAAAGGTTTTTCCTACAATTTCATCTTTTTGTTCAGACACCTTTTGTGATAAGTTGGATAAAGAACCCTTTGTTCCAATACAAATCCAACATCTATCAACGAACTGACTGTAATAATTAGCTGTTTTTCATAACTCTATACAAATCTCCAATGATTACAACTACATGGCCACAGAAGTCTTATTTTCACTGTTGTCCCAGATTTCACAGAAAGGTGAATTCAGTAGCCGAAGTAAAAAAGCTCTTCTTAAGGTACAAACATCTGGCTTGTTATTTGGGTAAGATATTAAATATATTTTTGTTAGTATGTAAAGATCACAACCAGACTGGGAAGGATTTTTAGAAGTCATATTTGACTGCTTTTACAGGAATATTCCTCAAGTTCATTAAATTATACTGTTAATTACCTGCATGAACTAGTCCTGAAGTGTTGGTCCTACAGATCACAGACAAAAACTTGCATGACAACATGATTCTGCATAAGGCATTTACAGTACAACTTTCTTAAAGATGACATTAAAAACAGTTTAACCCAATTTTATTGAGACAGATCTTTGAACATGATACACTTTGAACTTTGGAAAAATTCTGACCCTATTTCCTATTATATTCAAGTTGTAATTTTTTTTTATCCAGCATGACGTGAAACACATTAGCAATTTCTCATGCTTTTTGCTTTTTTGGCTATTTGCTACATATTTTAATAGTATCACACATTTTAACATTGTCTCTCCTGCTAATGTAGAGAGACTTCTTAAATCCTAAAGCACGTTATCCTTCCCAATTATAAAACTACCTAAAATGAACACTCTGCTTTTACTCATTTAATTTAGAACCTTAGTGTAACGAATTATATTAGTGATATTCACTCATCCTTACCAACAAACTGTCTCTTATAATCCTCTGTATCCTTTCAGCGATCAAGGGTCAAAAAGCTAGTAAGATTGTGACAGTGTCACGTAAGGCCAATAAAGCATCTTGTACCTTTTTAGATTAAGAACAAAAAATACTGTCAACTTGGAGAAAGTTATCATCCCTACTTGTGAATATATGAAATAAAGAGTTTCTAAAAGACCCAAAGCTATATAACTCTGTACATGACCAGATAAACAGACAACCCCCCCCCCCCCCCAGCACACACACAAAAAAAGAAAAAATAATTTCACTACTGAACATTTGAAATGCTATTCTGGTACCTGGTCAAATTTCCCACACAGTTATTTATTAACAAAATAAGTGCAAGTTTAACACACTGCTTTGACAACACAAAGTATGCTGTCAGTACTTTGAAACCAGGTGGATAATATGCAGAGGATGAAATTAATTTGAAATCCTCATAATTTTGACTCTTAACAGCCAGCAGAAAGCCTTGAAAGCTTTTTGACTATAATAGTTTATGGAAGACGACATAACTATAATAATACTTATTATTAGGGGTGTGCTTGTGTTTTGTTCCCATCTTGGTATCGTAGGAGTAACACCATGTCCATAAATTACAGTAATCAAGATACAAGTTCCAATACAATTTCCACCGACCACTTTTTCTGAGCATTTAGCAGTATATGCTAATGGATCCAAGGAATTTGGGGAAAAAAGAAAACTCACAGAACTTCTACTCACCTTTGTTTGTTTGATTTGCATTAAGCTGTGAGATCCACTTCCACATTAAAACAAACCTGCAAAATAAAACAAGAACTTACTGTACAGCTGTCATTGTTTTGTGCTTGTGTTCTAGACTACCAGACAAGACAGGCAAAGCCCAGAAAGAAGAAATTCACAGCTACAAATGCATTATATCAGTTTTGTCTCAGGGCAGAAATATTAAAATTCCAGTGGTCTTCTCTCAAATACACATGTAATTTTCAAATAACATTGATGTTGGTACTCAGTCCACCAAGAAATCATATCAAATATACACATGTTATTTAACTAAACGGGCAGAAGAGGGGAAAAAAGGTTGCATGAAAAGAAAAGTTCTGCTGCATTTTCTGCTAGTGCCTTCAAAGTCAGCTATCTTAAGATCCCTGAATGGGGAATGAAGCACAGAAAGGAAACGGTTACAAATAAAAGCTTTTAAAAAATACTTTTAGCAAAAATTATCAATATATCTGAGACTCAGTGTCGGGGGTCTTAAACCTGGGCCTCACTAATTCCTTGCCTTCCCTAGGACAAAGTTGTGCTTGTTATTTTAAGGCTAGGTGGCCCATTTTAAAATCATAACTTCCTTTGCCTTCATGAAGGCTGATTAATGCCAGATTAAATGCTCTAATTTCAGCTTTGTTCACGGATCTTTAACAGAACTAACTATACAAGGAAATTTTTCACTTCCTAGTTGGAGATACCAGAATGACTCTGTAAGTCACTGAGGCTGCACAAAACCAAGACTGGATTTGGGTACAGCATCTCTGCAGAACTGCGTCTCCTTCTAATGAAGACACAACAATGAGCATCCAGCTTTACAGAGAGAGTTATTTGTACCTCAACTGAGATAACATATCCATCACCGAAATTAACTCTGAAAGATATATCTGTCTTCACACAATACTGCCTATGATTCCTTCCCTCAATTTGTTCACACACAGCTTTTTGATTCCAGATTCCCCAGCCACCCTGTAACTGTCTCAAAGCCACCTGCCTAAATTACAAAGACAGAGAGTCAGGAAAGACAGACCTTTCAAAAAAGTCTTGTTGGTCAACATAAAGCAACATAAGTCTCCAAGCTCCTTTCCCTAGCCCCAGGATCATTTCCTAATTATCACATTCAACTGTAGCCTCGATGCCTTAATATTATTCAAAAGATATGTTAATTTCTCAAATAAACTGTATTACAGAAAAAATTAAAATTCTTTAGTCAGGTTTTAGAGTAATATTCATGTGCCTAGGGAAGCAAAATTGTTATTTTCAAACAGCAGTGGAACCTTACTGTATGTTTACAGAAGGTAAATGTAAAGGGACAGTTTAAAATGCCCACAAAATAAACCCTGTGTGTATGAAGAGCCAAAACACTTTTCAAAAAATGGGAAAGAAGGTCTATGCAGGCTTTACATTATCAAACACTAAGATCTGCACTGAACCAGATATCTCAGTAAACCTCAGCACTTTGGCTGGGCAGAGTCAATGCCAGTCTAACATTTTATCACTGCAAATTAAGAATTACATCAATTACTCCACCCACCTGCAAAATGATCTCACAACACCACTGCAGCAATTCTTACATCTTCTAAACGTTGCAATTAGCTAAATATTAACAATAACTGTTCTCAGCATAGATTTCATGGTCTGCGATTCAAGTGCAGACAGAAGCTTTGCATTAAAGGATTGAGCCCAGTGAACTGTAGATCACTGTGGTAATAAAGTGGGCTGTCATACAACCCATTACTCACTGTACCAGCTTTTTCATGGGAACACGTTAGTTTGGGCCAAGGAATTTGCTGACATAAAATGGGATGTCTTACCCTACGCTGCCTATCTGGAGGGCATGTACTCTTGTACTCATTGAATGTGCTCTTTGGAGAAAACCTAAATGCAAGTACTCCTGAATATAAGTATTCTTTGGTTCACAGGGAGCTCACAGACCACTTCAGGGACAAATTCAGGGCACGGAGGGAGAGAGAAGGGAATAGAGAAGATAGGCCATCATAATTTGGATATTGTACAGCTGAAGGAAAAGTGACAGAAGCTTCACAAAGAGATCACCAGCAAGCAAACTGCTGAAGCACCAAAGGGCTGGCCACTGCTGCCCTGTGTTACAAACTTCAGAGGGCCCTGCAGAATTAACTCCCCTTTTTGGGATTTCAAACCCACTGGGGGTAAAAGCTCCACCCAATGGGATACAGTAGGTGCAGTGGCATGCAAATACCTTGATGAAGGCAATGCAAACCACATCAAGACACCAGATTTTAGCCCAAACTATGGATAGCATTGAGAGCCTCACTGTTTAAAGTGACCCAACCTACAGTACTTCACCACCACTCACCTCTCGAAGCTGTTTCTGCTGTCAAGGAAGATTCCCCTCACTCCAGCACAATCAATCAAACTCTAACACCTCATTTCAAGGGTGTTGACATTTGGAATAACTGAACACCTGAAATTCTTTACCAGCAGATCCAACAAAGGCAGTTCTCCAAGACTCCTTAGGGAAAAGGCAAAAATTTCAAAATCACAAATTCTTTGGCTCCAATTTTCCTTTCTTAATTCTCACTATCAAGAAAGGAAGTGAGAACGAAAGCCACTTGCCCATACCAGGTAATAAAGACAGGCATCAAAAGGACCTCAAAAGCAGGTAAGAAATGCAGTTACAGAGCATTCACCTTGAGGCCTCTCCATTCAAAGAGTGAAAAGGGACCCACAGCAGGTACCAGGACAGCTGTAACATGGTTAGGCTTCTGATCACCGATAAGCAAATGCCTGTTCTGATAAGGGCAGAGAGCAGGAAGTGGAAGAAAACTGCCAAGGTGCAGATGGGCGATATCTCACATGTACCCCCAGTGATACTAAAGAAACACAAATGGATTGCAAGTGATTAAACGCACAGGCATTTCTCACCAAACGCTAAAGGTGAACCAAGGCTGGTTCAGTGCTAGCAATGATCACCTTGCCCAGTGACAAAACAAAAAAGCAGCGTACCAACGATACTTCTCTTCATGCAACACACAAAAAAGGCCAAAGGAGGTATGAGTAGTTTTCCAGTGTCACATCTGTGGGTATAGCTCGGAGACAGAAGTACAACCCCTCAAGTGTATCTGAGCTACAGAGAGACATAAAGAGATTCTCAAAACAGCATTTATTTGAAGAATAATGTAAAAGGCTGTATGTACAGGCTGTAAAATAATTATTATAGATAATCACACTAGATTAGTTAAAATTTTTAATCTTTCTGGCTAACTAGATAACAGCTACAAAAGCTTCCACAATACTGCTTTCCCAAGTAAACAACAGTTATAGTTACTACTTCAAAATTCAGGTTCATAAAGAACAACTAAGATAACTACTTTCACATCTATAAAGATAGCACAAAAGATTTTATCCATGACTCTTGCATCAAGCTCACAATTATTCACAATACAAGGTTTATAAAGACAATCTGAGTTCAAATGTAAGTTACTACATTAAACTTGCCTAACTACTCCTCTTGGCGTTAGAGCTGGATCTTATGTCAAAACTAAATTAACTTTTATTCACGTTCTATTTATGTTATTAGGGCTCTGTTTGCTATAGTGAAGTATCTCCTGTAACATGTCCCTCTCTGGGGAAAAAGTTCAAGAAACACTAGAATGTAAAGGTGTACTAGTGAATAAATAACATTTGCAGTAATCTGACAAGATTTTTGATCTATTTACCTACTATTTAGACCTTACTCTGTAACAGATCTGTGATTAGTGACATTTCTACATCTATCTGGAAAAAGACACAACCATCATTAACCACCACCTTCTCCTGGAATGGTTGCAGTCGGGAACATAATTCATAGAGAATTTTTTTGCTGAGTTTTTTTTGGTGGGCTTTTTTGTTTATTTGTTTGGGGGGTTTGTTGTTGTTGTTGTTTTTAAAGAGAGTTATAATGTAATACAAAACTAGCTTTTGCCCTCATAGCTGATTATGCTTGTGGGAGAAGGAAGGAAGAGGAAGAAACAGAGGCTAGAATAAACTATACTACACAAACTACTTTTGTTGTTATAAACTGTGCCCAAACAGTCCATTTCACCAGCTTAACATAAAACCACAGCAAAAGGTTTGCAACTGTAGTCTTGACTTCAAGTACTTTCTGGGACTTACAAAATGTGATGAGTTGGTTGAGAGTGGCATTTACATTTATTAGAATACTGCTGTCACAGCACTAAAATCTGCTAAATTCAAAAGCTGGGGGGGCAGGGAGGGGGAAGAAGTTTCCTTCTGATCTCTGATACAGCTCTGGAAAATGTCCATAATCTTACAGAAATCTAATAATCCTAAGAATCCATGCAGGAAAAAACAGCTACTAGAAAGCAGAGATTACTCTAAGAAAAGGTTGTTCGAAGAGGCCCAGAAGAAGTTCCATCTAAATCTGTACACACAACTACCAAGGATAAAATAATTTCAGGAGAGGACTGGAAAAGCAAAAACTTAGCTGACAATAGTCTCCTAAATCAGTTAATACAGTTGAAAAGCTCTTAAAATACAAGCCTATACTGCCATCTTCCCAACAAGGAGTCAGCAATGACCTTGTCTGTACAAAACGTAGTTTCCTGCTTTCTGTTTGCACAAGGACCTATGATGCTCTTTGATAGCTATTAAAAAGTATAAAAATAACTTAATCTATATTCAGTACCCACAAATATCTAGAACTAAAATTCAGTGTAGATTAATTCAAATATTCACAGGAATTTGAACATGAGGTTTTCTAAAATCACTGAATTAATTCCCTGTGAGAATTTGTAAAACTCCTCTCCATCTACGCTATTCCAACCTTATTTTAACCCATTGAATTATAAATGCCACAATCAAATTTGCAAAAATTAAATTTGCAAAGGAAAAAATACAATCACTCTTCTTACAATATTTAATGCAAAATAAGTGCA
>NW_010118137.1:50688-59477 GCF_000699245.1 Pterocles gutturalis
TGAAGCCTGAATTATCCAGAAATCAAATTAAGCAAAAACTTAACACTTTACCATATGAAGAGACAAAATTTAAGTCCTTTTACTGGAAATGCTTCTGACTTCAAAGAATCTAGAGTGACTGAACAAGAACGAGCAAGCAAGGGACTGCAAGAGAGAAGACTGCCTCCTGCATTTTGAATCTCCTGCTAGATGTTTGAGTTATCTGAAAAACAGTTCAAAGAAGTCACAGTTCTTCCTTTGTCTGTTCATCACAGTAAAAGCCACATGCACAGTTCCCAAAGCTGTGGTAGGGCTTTCACATGGAAGTGTTGAAGCATCTCATTTTTCTACTCAGAGAAAGTTTTGCATTTTGACAACACCCCATATGGGACAGTGAAGCACTTCAAGAAAAAGGATGACAGCATAGGAAACGAACACAACTTATCATACCTCAGACTGTGAAGCTGTTTCGGTCCAAACAAGATTACAAGTAGATTAATGCAACATTAATAGGAGTATCACAGTAGGGAAATAAGTAGTCAGAGAAAGCTTGAGTAAAAAAAAAAATAATTAGTGTTTTTACCATCAATTAAGTCAAACAACAGATTTAATTATTATTTCAAAAATCTCTATTATGTAACTGAAAAAATATGGAAAAGCCATCAGAGAGAAAAATATTCTAGGTAGACTAGGGTTTGGACTAACAAAACATACACTGGTCAAAAAGGTTACTTTTCCTCTCCATCACTAAACGGATAAAGAAGTAAGCATTTAAGGATGTACACAACAGGCACACAATAAAGATGGAAAGATGTCTACAGAGGAGCAAGGGGTAATGAACATAATTTAAGAGCTGATTACTCTGCATATACATTATCCAGTAAGCAAATACGTAACTATCAACATACAAATGAAAAGCATCATAAAAGCACTGAACTGAAAAATCAGTTTAAAGATGGAGTTCTGAAAACACTTAGAACTTCAAGGCCTTAAGAGAAAAATATTAATGTGTTGTTTCTGAAGGTTACCGCCCCCTCAGCTAAGATGAGTTGTAACATTCCAAGTATCATTGACATTAAATAAGTTTACAGTCCATCAATATCCAACTAAATTGAATGGCATTCTTCACAATGAGAATCACCATAAGCAATAAGATGCAGAGAAATAATTCTCTGCATACCACTTGCATAATAAATACATGTAGATTTTTGGTCATCCTTTAGCCTATTTATCTTGACCACATGAACTATCTCTTCATTTGCTGCATTTACATACATTAAATATAATAGCTTCTCTCAAACAGGAAAAGCTTAAAGCGCAGAATTACATCATCTCTCCATTCCACTCCAAACGACACTGTACATAACCTTGGCATCATCCTTGACATTGAACACTTCTCCTTTCATTACTGTTGTCAGCAAAATCTTGTCAACCTGTGCAGGAATTGCCTCTACCCTTCAGCTACTGAATCACTCTCTCCTCCAGTCTGAATTACTATATATTCCTTCACTGTATCACCACATAAGCTTTACATACAGAATCTCAAAATGCAGTGACATACCCTCTGACTATAAGCACTGCATGAATGCACTCCAGAAAAGAGAGCTTGCCTACCTCACAGAGATTGATTATGGTCCCTTATAAATTTCTACTCCAAGTTTGCACACCCAGTTTCTCAGCTGAAACTAAATAAACAGAAACCAAAACCAGAGTGCTTCTTTGCTGAAATATTTTTCTAAGGAATCAAGAGTCTTAATTCAAAAACATGCATTTTGTGTTTTGTTTTTGTTTTTTTTTTTTAAATAAAACATTGAGGCAGGACCTTCCATGTGCTCATTTTAAAGAAAATAGCCTATACCATTTCAACGTTCATTTTTAAATACCAAAGTGTACAGTAGTGTTAGACATTTTTAGTGTCATCCTCTCCTTTCTGCAAAACTCACAGAATTTTAATAAAAACATGAAGAAGGCAAAGCATAAGAATAAAAAAAGTTCAAGTTAAGGTTGTTTACATCAAATTAGTGCACCCCCTTTTGTGTACCACCAAGCAGCAACACTCTATTGCTCAAATGACTGTCTTTACATACTATGCATTTTTACACAACTTGAAAGTTGCATTTTATATATTTGGCACCTATGTCTGTAAATGAGGCAGGATTCCACTGAGATCAGTCAGAAGACTGTTTCATACAAGATACTGAAGGAAGGTGTAAAATGAGACTGTACAACAAAAATACATATGTACAATCAAAGTAAATACGCATGTGTGCTTCCTGAGAAATACCATGTGTTAAGTACAGATACTTGCATTCCAAGTCACAAGCAACCAATATATTTTAGATGCATAATTTAAGTAAAGGCCTTCTTAACCTTTGTCAGTGACCACTGAATAATCTTTCATAAATCCCTTGAATAGAGAACAGTTTATCAGCTCAATCCCTACTGAATGATTCCAGTGCCTTTTCAGTTGGGAGGGATGACAGAGAACTTCACCAAACCCGCCCCAAAACTGAAAGAACTGCAGAAAAACGAGATCTGCTACAGGTATACAGGACACATCACACATACAGGACTCATCACACATACAGGACTTTGATGAAAAGCAGACACAGCTTATTGTCGGTCTGTATCTGCCATCAGGTCTGCCACCTGTGGAAACCTGACATACACAGAAATGCATAAATTAACCTTCACACATTCTCTGCAGTTCACATATCCCTTTTCCTGATGGACTTACTACAGACCTCTGAAATTCTTCAACATAACTGCACTCTTCCCTGTTTATAAAAAAAAAATGTAAAAAGTTTACACTGCAATACATACACATATATCCTTATGAAATAAAATGCCAAGCACATCCCTGAGTAGATTCCACCTAGAATCTGATTCTTATTTAGGAATCTTCAAACAGGATTTAGGTTGGCCATTTTAAAAATTTTGAACCCAAAATATAAAACTACCTTAAACAAGAGCTTGGAAAAAAAAACATTAAGGGCTTAATTTCTGGAAGCTGGTATTCTGAAAGTATTCTAAAACAAAAAGCCTGATGATATCCATTAATAGCTAAATGGATTTAGATCTCTGTTCCCATTAAGGACACTTATACCTAAAACCAGTATCTCACACAACATTTCTAATAGTAGTTAAAGCAGCACGTTAATAGTCAAGCCATGTTGTTACTGTAGCAACAATGATTTCTGGTAGCCATTTTCTTTTCAGCTTTAACACTGTTCCAAAGCCAACAGTCCTTACTGCAATCTCTGTTTAAACCCAAAGGCGGCAAACTGCTCAGCAGTTTCCTCTCTGGCTACATACTTCAGATACTTCCCTCTAGACTGCCTTCTTTAGTCTGAAGTACTCACCTAATGGCATTCTCTAATGCTGGACTCACACCATTTCAGTTTACACTAATGAAAACACAACAGTATGGCAGTCCACTTTTTTCCAAAAAAGCTATGTTTAGGAGACCAAACGGTCAGCAGGACACTGGAAGAGAACAGCAGCGATGTGATTGATTATTTTAACCTGCAGGCTCTAAGAACACAGCCCAAGACAACATTATCAGGTAGCAGGTTTATCGCGTGGGTCATTACACCGACAGCAGCCAGAGATCCCCTTCTCACCATCACAGATTAACAAATCAAAGCAGGTGCTGTAGCCAAAAGCAATTTCTTGGTAGCCTGACATGTCTCTGAATTTTCTGTATTTAGGAAACCATTTCAAGACAAAACTAGAGCACACATTCATTTCCACCTCCTCCTGCACATTTTTGCAGTCTTAAAAATTACAACACCTGAAACACTTTCCTGGCTTTCTTAAGACTGCAACGCAGTTTCTAAAAAGGTTGAACCTAAAATCCTGCAGCTCAAAATTAGTGATAAATGACACTATTTTTCACTCCTTTCTTTACAAAAATCCCCCTTTCTTGCATCATGACAGTTTGAAAGAAAGCAATGTTGGGAGGGCACTAACAAGAAAGTGAAATATGTAACAGTTTGTAACAGCAACGGAAGGAAGTACTGAACTGGTACTAGCACATAAGGACCCCCTACAAAACAGGATCCTAAGTCCAAATACAATTCCTCAGAAGTTTGTTCCAGTTCAACGGGTAGCTATGCTGCAATCACGAGCTCTAATGCCTGCTGTTGTCTGTCTAGACAGCGTTTCTGACACTTCCCTTGGACCATGGCAGGAAAGGGAAACTCCCGTTCACAGGCTCAGCAGAAGTGTATTCTCTATGTATGTGAAAATGTAAAATCTAACAAAAATTTACTAGAGATTTCATGCCCACTTAGATTTCCCTAAGTATTTGTAAATCTCTGCTTATAAACTAGTAATAAATGTCTCATATACAAGAGCTTAAAATGAAGGTAGATTTATGCTGAACTCTGAATTGGGGTGGCTGAGACATTTTTCTTATATCCCTATGACAGTAACCTCCAGCAGAGGACAGAGTAGATGTTCTGCAGTATTAGCATCTTTAAACACCACTGCTAACTCCCAAAGAGCCTGCTTGCTTATCAGAGGACTAAGCTGTCGCCACAATGAATGCTCCAATATGAAGAAAATAACCATATAAAATAATAACCTTAAAATACAAATTCCAGTACCAGCATTCTTCCTGCAATAGTTTTATACTTTACTTTCTAATTGGGTATATACATGCTATTACTTATAATCTATGAAAGATCACTTTGGGGAGTCATATACATAAACAGCAATGTAAAGCCTTTCCTTAATTTTGCAGAAGCCTGCTTTGTGATGACAGAGGACTGGTTTTGCGGAAGGAGCAAAGTTACAATGTGCTGTCAACACTACCACCGTAACAGCTATTGAAAATGGTTTTTTAAAATAAGTAAAAATCCATTCCTCACTGAGCTACACTGTTCACTCTTGGTTTGGTGGCACTTTAAGCTTCCAACATTGCTCATCACCTACATAAATAGGAAAAAACTACTTCCTACTCCAAATAAGCTGTAGCAATTCATCATACATAAACCAATTATGTTTTATTTACATCTTTACACTAGACAGCTGCATTAGGTATTTTTTTTTTAAATAGGAACAACCCACATCTTACAACCCATGTTATAATACCTCCCCTGGCAAGGAAATCAGGGCAAATGCCTCCGCACACCTCTTCGAAATGTAGTTTGAGACCACTAGTTACCATTTTGAACACTCCTTCCTACGAGCACAGATCAGCTGTGACACAACATCCATGTCTCATTAGCAAGCTCCTATTCATGGTCACTGTATTCAATGTGTCCACAAGTTTTATCATTAACATGCTTAATTCATCACCACACAAGACTGTTTCCTATAGTGTACTTTCCAAGTGTTTTGTAAAGTTACTAAGCTTTTGCTTAAAAATTATTAAACGAAAAGCATTTTGTTATGAAGCAGATATTCTCAAGATCTATCCTAAGGTCTCTCTACCCAAGTTACGCAGTACCTTGAGGTCTACTTTCTACACTGTTTAATAAAATTCTATGGAGACTCCACGTCAGATTGCAAGAAGGTGTAGCAGGTCTAGGCAGGCTTCACTAATCCTTCTGTCTTCAAACTTGAACCCTTTAAGTGCTTGTGGACTTTGTTCCACCGTTCACTTCCTTGTGCTTAGCCATCAATCGGGCAAAAGCTTTCTATCTTTGATTCTTCCAAACACATGACAGACAGTAGACAAACTCTGTCCTTCCAACTTGTATTTTTGTAGTAATAAGATAACTGGGATTTCAGGTGTAAGAGTGCAGTGCTTCACGCAGACACTTACCTCTGTTCATCTGCATACACATAGTAAAGCATACTGGTTTTTACTGCCTTGTCATACTTGTAAATACATCTCTCCTGGCCTAGTTTCTACTAGCTAGTTATAATAACAGCAACCAACAAACTGAGGCAGGGCATACAGGTTCTAACAAACGTATTTAGGGGTCACAACATACCTGTCACACCACAAAACCCCTTACATCGCATGAGTTTGGCCACTACATCGCCACCATTTCGGTCACGTGACATACATCGCTTCTCCTACGAAATACTGACCTCATGATAGAAGTGCTGATGCCTCCATCATACGACAAATTACAGCAGTGAATACCCTTGTTCTAGCTACAGGAAAGCATCATCCTGATACACCCCCAAAGAAGTTGCAAGGTTTTCAGAAAAGACAACAGCAAAAAGCATGCCATGTTGGTTATCTTCACCTGTGCACACCCAGCTCATTGGCTGTCCTTAGGCACCTTATCTGGTTGGGGATAAAAATATATATATGTACACTTGATTTGTCAGTTTTCCTGACCAAAACAGATTTGCTAACCAAACTTTCAAAAGTAGCCTGAGAAATAGAAGAGAAATGACATATACTCTAAGCCTCTTCCATATGCTTTACACTGGATTACAGGGATGGTGTAGAAGAACCGGATCTGCATGGGCTAAGGCTGTATAAAATAAATATATACACAGTTGGCACAAGCCATTCACATGACAACTCTGTTTCAGAATATGGACACAAATGAGTTTTTTAGCTGAGGGAAAGAAACCTGTATGTTTCCCATGCCTCCCTGGCACCTTAAAAAGCACATAACCCTGAGACAAAAATATTTTCTGCTAGCAAGTAAACAGCTCATGTTATCTGCACTACTAACAAAGGTGCTTAAAACAAATGAAAACGAGCACCTGAGATAAAGGAAACTTTGCCATTGTCTTGGATGTCCACAGTTAAAACAAAATGACCACCAGAACACCTCCTGCAAAGGCTTCACAAACTCACATAAATATTGACTAATATGTCCCAAAAACTTAGCCACCTATGTCAACAGAGGTTCTGTGCCTACTTTTAGGCCCATAAATGGGGTTGACTATTTGTCCGCTGACTGGCCCTAGAGCTACTATCTTACCTTATTATTGGGAATTTTGTAAAGATACACGTTAGATTTGCAAGGTTAGCTCCAGTATTTCATATTTGTTTTCAGCTGGAACACAGACGAAACTCTAACCAACACTAAATGCTTAGAGAATATCTACGAATGTGAAATATTCTGGTTTAAATGGATTAAAGGTAAGAGAGGAACTTTTCCCTAAGTTCATGGACAACACATAAAAGCATACGTAATTAAAGCAAGTCTGATAAAAATACTCAAAACTCACTCAATTCCTACTTAATCAACTTTAAACAGCTTCAGAGAAAATAAGAGCCATGAACTATTCTCCAGAACTGTTAAAAGTACAGAAATACATAAGGTGTTACTACAAGTTTAATTTAAGAAATAACCTGTCTTATCCCCAGATTCACTGAACTAAAGAAAATTCAGGGAAAAAATAAAACAGAAACCAAAAGGAGTTACAGCACAGAACAGGTCAACTTCTCCAAAACTAGACTCCAGAATACCCTAACCAAAGCTATTCCTTGGCTGTACTTAAGCCTATCAGAAAATTGCTGGGAATTTACAACATTCCGAGGAAAACAATGTGATATTTGTGTCTTTAATTTTTTATGAGGTATAGGCAGTCATAAACCACTCAGATTTGTACTGAGGGAAAGACTAAAGAAAAGACAAAGGGGTTTGGGGGTGGGTTTTTTTGGTGTTTTTTTTTTTTTCCTGTTTTGGGGTGGGTTTTTTTGGTTGGCATTTTTTTTACACTATAGGGCTGTCCTATTAAAAACAAAGTGTGAATTCTGAATAGAAAAGTACTGGTAACAAAAGGTAATATTTGAATATTTTTGTATTCTTTCAAATAAGCTGTTGATTATATCATATAGCTTTGGTTTTCATTTCTGAATGCTAAAGCATCTTTTAAGGTCAGGAAGAAATGCTAATGAACCTACAGTGTCAGAAAACACGAAGAGAAAGGACAACCTCAAGAAAATAAAAAACTGCACTTTCTCCTGAAAAAAAAGCATTCCAGAATATGACTTAAAAATCTTGAAGAAAACTTAAGGTAAAACTGTTCAATGGAATGAAAGAGAAGCCACAGAGAGAATACTTTGAACAAAATCACCCTGGATCCTAGTATTAATATTACTAAGTTGAAAGATGATTTTGTTTCAAGATGATTATGGAAACCACAACACAAGGGGTCACTAATTAATCCTCTCTCCTTCATATTTACATCCTTTGAAAATAGTATGCATCAGCATGCTTCAGGACCAGCTTTCTAGAGGGACCTAAAGCCAAGTTATTTGAAAACTATTAAATAGAACTTTATTTAAAACAGCACCCAATATCCTAAACATCAAAATGATCACCATGCAGAAGTCAAACAAACCCACTTTTCTCTAAATGGCTTAACAGACAAAAAACCCAACTCACCATAAATGCTCCAAATGACATGAAGAAATGTTCTGCTGGGATACTGCAGTACTTTTATGCAAAAGTATAAACCCATCTCTCTAATTCCCTAGTGGACATTGCCACACTTCTGAAGAGACTACAGAACCTGGATGTTCTCACAATTTTACTAAATGTCAATACATTACCCTAAGTATAGCCTCAATTTAGAACTTTGTGTCTTGTTCCATAGAATCATAGAATGGTTTGGGTTGGAAAGGATCTTAAAGATCATCGAGTTCCAACCCCCTGCCATGGGCAGGGACACCTCCCACTAGACCAGGTTGCTCAAAGCCTCATCCAGCCTGGCCTTGAACACCTCCAGGGATGGGGCATCCACAGCTTCTCTGGGCAACCTGTTCCAGTGTCTCACCACCCTCACAGTAAAGATCTATCTGCATAGACAAACAAAAGAACACATGTAGAATGTGTGCACACACACACAAAACTCCTGCAACGATTGCAAAATGTAAACTCTTT
>NW_010118137.1:59489-60772 GCF_000699245.1 Pterocles gutturalis
TTTCCCTATAACATCACATTTTTTTTTGTTTGTTTTTGATATAAATCCTTGCCGGACTACCTCTTGCACATGATCTCTGCTCACCTCTGCTAGAACTTCACTAAACTAAAAAACGGACAGCAAATTCCCCAGTTGTTTTTAGTGTCTAAAAGACATTTCTAAAAGTGAATTATCACAGTACCTGTAGAGTATTTTTAGAAGTAGTGTGACACTTCAGTTATAAAGGAACCTGAATGGTTTCTCCCGAGTATCATTTCTATTTTTGGTTCTCTCCCTTGCTCAGAAATACGTTATGCCTGCTAATGCATGTTACTGCTGGTAAAATTATGAAAAGCAACAACAGTCTTACAATTGCAGTTAGAGAGACAGACCTGGGGACAAGCTGTTCCTCTTGCTCGCCAATCTTCACACATGCCAGGAAAGAAACTGGACCTCTCTCATCCAGCAGCACTTTCTGCCACATGTAGAGCAGTGAGAATCACACTGAACTTAGCCAGTTAAGTCTCCCTGCCTAGAGAGACTGGGAACAGGGGATTGTCATTTACAGGAACATGGCACTGAATAGTCAAGATGACCTACCTTACTTCAAAACACTAACAAAAGGAAAGGTCTGTGAGAATCTGTGATAAAGCAGCTCACCAGCAAGTCTACCACTTCTCATGACAACATGTGGCACTATCATCCAATACATTCAAGGCTTTACAAGGACACAGAAAAAGAATCACCATCCCAAAGCACCTACAGGAAAATAAGTCAGACAAAACAAACCTTCAGAGGTTTCCCCAAAGCAAAGATGCAGAAAGAATATAGAATAGACAGTATCTACAGTCGTCTTCTGTTTATATACCACAAAAGCAACCTTTCCACCCCAGTTTAATCAGCATTTCAGTTCAGTTTGCATACTAGGCATGCAAGCTCTATTCCCTCCCGTTCTGTAATTGCTCCAGAGCCTCCCATTTTTTTCATCGCCGTTTATTTAGGTTAATTCACCATCATGTCCCCCCAGCTTATCTTTCCTCCTTCCCCCCAAAAAACCAACCCTGCCAGAACATAATATATTTTTTGTCAATAAGTACCTGAGTAGGGAGCACTAACTGGTATTTTGTTCTGAACTTCCTAGAAGATGAAAAACTGTTTTTAAAGTAACTTCAGAATTCCAATATTCATTATAATTTGTATACATTGCAGTTATTTTCATTACATGCCACAGGCTCTCAGTTTGTAAGTGTTGTTCAAGAACAGAATAGATTTTGATTTCACTGATGTTGAGATGTATCTGTATC
>NW_010118138.1:0-30028 GCF_000699245.1 Pterocles gutturalis
CTCTGCTGTCACAAGCCGGCTATTGCCACAAGCGCCGTCCTGCCAGGGTACGAGAGGTTTCCAGCACAAGCAGCCTCGGGCAACAGAGGGGACGGGGAGGGTCCCCACCCGGGGAGGGGTTTCCAAGCGCCTTTCCAAGGGCTGGAGATTAAGGGGAATAAAAAAAAAAAAAAAAACCATACCTCTGCCAGAAAGTACTCGGAAGGATGAATAAGAGTGAAATACGGGTCAGGGTCTGTTCGGGCATAGGGACCTGTGATGTCCCCATCCCACTCACTTTGCTGAGTGGCTGCAGGACCCACTCACGCCTGTGCCACACTGCTCATCTGCAAGGGCAGGCACACGGGCAGCGCTTCCCACCCCTGACTCCCCCAAGGCTGGATGGACCTCGGTGCCCCAACACATGACGACACCAGCTTGTAAGATGTTTCCCTCCTGCGAGGCTGTAGCTCCCAGCTCCTGTAGAGCTGGGACAACCCAGGCACTCCTCTGGGAGCATATATACCCATCTCTTTCCTATTGGGGTAGAAGCCAGACACACTTGCTCACCAGTTAAAAGCAAATCCAGCTCGTTTACATTTATTCTACAAACTGCAAACAAAAATAGAATGAAAACTGATCAGTTTAATACCCTCACCTTAGAAAAGGACATCCTCACCTGAAAAAGAGTAGAGACAAAGTCTTGCTGCATACACACAACTTGCAGAGTTCTAGAGACTCTACTTCAGAGCGGCAGCTCTGGGCAAGGTCACTTGGTGAAACATGAATAAAACTTCTTGTATCACTTAGAAAGCACAGGGACATCTCTCAAGAACCGCTACACAAAGCATTTCCCTGCAGGGTGTGCAGCTCCTCTGGAATGACACAGGAGCCACTTGTGGGGCAAAGCCTGCAGAGCTGTACGACTTCTATGTGGTGGTAATTATAAAGACTTTGGAAATGGAATCAAAACTTTAAAAAAAAAATCTATTTAAGATAATTTTTGATCCCCTTGAATCTGCCAGTGGCCTTCTGCTTTTACTGTGTCCATGCCCTCAGCATTCCTGGAGGCAAAGGAAGCGCTGTTATCTCTGTTTGCACCACAGGGAACTGGAGGACAGAGGATGTAAGGACAGGCTTTTCCGAAGCAACTGGAAGTTGAGTTCTGTATGTGAGATATGCTACTTGAGAGAGCTCTACTTGCAGAGGTGAGGCTGGCAGCTTTGGCTTGAATCCAGTTTAGTTGCCCCAAGCTAAACAATCCAACATGAAGGTGCTTTAAAAAAAGAATAAAAAATCACCAGTCACTGCTGAAATGTCAACCCAAATGACTTGCCCCAGGTTATACAGGGTCACGGTCAAGTAAGCTGAACTGCTGTCTAAATTATTGAGTAGCATCCGAAAAGCCCAAGTCTCCATCCTTTGGGACACTGAGTGCCTGCAGAGGACGTGTATCTGTGGCACCCGGTGCCCAGAGCTCAGATCTCAAGTCCTGCACTTCTGCAGC
Organism: Pterocles gutturalis; assembly: GCF_000699245.1. Lineage (NCBI taxonomy): Eukaryota > Metazoa > Chordata > Aves > Pterocliformes > Pteroclidae > Pterocles > Pterocles gutturalis. The sequence goes on from NW_010118138.1 coordinate 1,487, forward strand.
TACCTAACAAAGCACCCTGTTAACATGCTAACATGAGGCTGGTGCTGTGGTTCGTTAACCGTCAGGATGGCAAGAGGCAAAACTGCCTACTAAAAACAGGGCTCCACCAAGAGCAGAGGGAGACACTGTGAAATTCAAAGCTCCTATCTTCTTCCTTCTCTTTGTACATCCTTAACAAATGTCAGCGTCCAGGCTTCAGCAACGTGCTGCCCATCACTGCCTGATGCTTACCTGTTATTATAGTACCTTTGCTGTGTCATCCAGCGTTGACCTTGGGAAAGAGACCTAATATATATTCATAACTCCATTTAATTTCATCATTAGCTCTCCTGTATACCTAATTTATCACCATAACTATGTCAAAGTGGGAAGCCTGCAATTTCCTTGCTGATATACTGTTCATGTAGTAAGAAGACATCAGCAGAGCAGTTACTAATCTGCTGTTCTGCCTTCCTGACCCCCCCACCCAGGGGTAGCTGCACAGGAGGCAGGTTTTCTTTCTCAGTCATGTCAGCCTGTTACATGGCTGTTGCTCCACCAGTTACTTTGTTGATGCCTTAAATGCATTAATAAGGCTGGGCTTGAAGAGCAATACTTCACAAAAGTATCTTTACTAAAAAATTAGAAAGGTGTTGAGAGAGCATTACCATCATAAATCACAATTTGGACATGACACCATGTCAGCAAGGAACTGATGTATAAACCCCCCGTTGATTCCAAGAGCACCTAGATCAGTAGTTAATTTAGGATTAGCCCTGCTAGAGGTATGATACAAGAATAAGACTCATCTCTTGTGCAGCTGTCAATCTGCTGAATTTAAAATATACCACAAAGCCACAAAATCCCATGTAACAGACAGAGAAATCCTGGTCTGGAGAGCAGAGTACCCAGACTAAGGTCACCCAGCAAGGTGGTAGCAGAGCTGAGCCCAGGTCCCATCACTGTTCTGCCCACAACATAACACTGCCTCTCATCATGTCCAAGAGTGACTGGTGGCATTTGGGTCTTCATTTGGGTCCAGCTCACCCGTAGCTCTGATCTGTACATCTCAGGAGCACCACAATCACTATCATGTTCACAGCCACTTCCCAGTACTGCCACACCTGATCCCAACGGCATCCTGGTGCTGTGAAGAGCTTCATGCCTCTCTCCAGCCAGCTCTGCTCTCTCCTGAGGCCAGCAGCCAAACTCCCTGCTTGCAGTCACGTCCAGGAGAAGGGGGAGCAGCCACCAGCTGTGCATGGCTACGTGCAGAGGGACGCGCTGCAGCTCCTCCACTGCACACAGGCAGCCAGCACCTGCACACCAGCACTGTGCAAACGTGCTCCTGGGACCTCCCAGTAAGGCAGGGGCATAATCCACAGACAGGACAGATCCAGGCACTTCTTTCAGAGAAACTTGTAGGGTCTGCGGGCTCACAGCAGAGTGGATAGAGCTTGCCATTGGGAGGCAGCAGAGACAATACTGGGATGCCAGGGCAGCACTCAGAAATACTCAAAGACACTCCACTTGCCACCCAAGAGCAAAAGACGTGCACAGGGGTAGTTAATGAGAACCCCTCCGAAGGCAGCCTGCATGAAGCAGACACAGAGCTGGTTCACTAAGCAGGCCTGGAAAAGCCCAGAAACACATGGAAAAAACAGCACCAGAAGCTATTTACAAGGAAACGCAGAGGAGGGCAAAGGACAAAGCAGAGGAGGAAAATCTGCTGCAAAAAAATGCACTGTGAGTGCTTTACTACTGAAGGATGAAGGGCAGAGTATGTCAGCAAATGCCACACAAGGTCTCCAGCAGTAATTACTGCAAGAGAAATCATTATGTCAAAACTTCAGGAAAGGAAAGGAAAGAAGTACTACTGATCTGAAGTGATAGGGATTCAGAAGAAAGCAGAAGGTAAACAGGCAAAGGGATCAACAGTAAGCAAGCTGGGCTCCCAGGCATTTTTCAGCATCACACACAAAAGAAACCAAACTGGCAATTAAACAAAGCAAAATTAAATCTTGTCAGGATCCAAACACCCCTGAGGAGATTCTAAATTACACACAAGATGTTCAGACCCTCAAGTACCTTCTTTGGCAGCACGTGAGACAACTGGATATGCCACCATGGGTGCGAGGGGCCAGAGAGGTGTCACAAGGTGCTGTAGAGCTGCCTGAGGGACAGCTGCCGCATGGCACCAAGCATAAGCTGAATGACCAAGCCCCAGGTTTGGGCCATGACAAGCCTGAGCAGGAGGAAGAAGTAATAGGCTTGACATTGGTATTGGGTACAGCTATTACAGCGTCAATAAAATTTTTGTAATCCAAGCAAGGCCAAACCTTGGATTAAATCTTCATATGGTAAAAACATGAGCAGAATAAAAATATGCAACTGAAGCAGACTACATCCCCAGTCTCCACACATCAAAGCTGCTAAAAGGCTCCGCTAAAAGTCTCCAGCCTTCAAGCACATGAGCAGCCAGCAGGTACCTCTCTGACTACATGGCATGTGAAGAGAAAATATAATGAGAACAACATAACAAACGTCAAAAGGCAGCTCAAGGCAGAGTCTACAGCCATGGCACAGTTATCAAGGCAGCAAAACAAGTTGTGCGTTTGAACAGATCCAAGCAAGCACTGAGCACACCTCCATCCAAGTGCCTACCATCAAAGAAACCTTACCTGACTTGGCAAAAGGAAAAAAAAAACATATTCACAGTGTTTGATGCCAATGGTGGAGATCGGCATAAGCTACTAGGCAAGGAAAGCAGCCTCCTTGCCTTGTTCTGAGCACCAGGATGGATGCACAGATGGCTGAGACTGCCATTTGGGATCAAAAGCAGAGATGCCGCCAGCAAGACACACTAACAAGACTCTAAGGGATCCATGTCACTGCTGATGACATTTAGGGGTAGGGATGAGCAGACAGCTTGCTGGAAGCTGTGACACTTAAAGGGTACAACTGGCTTTGTCAGCCAACATAACAGGCAAATAATTGGACCCATTGACTAATACCAAGCTGAAACTGTACACTGCTGCACTGTTCACTTGGTGACCTTCCAAGGGCAGCCTGGGACAAGTCCAACCCAGGGCAAAACTACTCGAGGAGGAATCAGCTGAAAAAAGGTCATTGATTAACCATTGCAGGAGGCCCCAAAACACCCTCAGCACTTGCTGTTCAAGGGGGCACACAGAGCAGTGACTTGTTCAGATCAGCCTTGCGAGTTATCCCTGCTGGAGCCAACCCTGACTGATCCCACAACAAGTGTGCTTTTGCCACACTCCCCAGCTCACCTGGAATATTGCATCAGACAGGTCTTTTGGCAGCACTCAGCCTCCCCATTCCAACGATGGAGAGCTGGCAGCCCTGGCAGAGGCAGCCTGGTTTCATCACCAGCCTTTCTTGCTGCACCATGGGCTGGCCTTGCCTTCAGCAGTTAGTCCCTAAGAAAAGGGTTCTCACCTCACTCAGCTGGCCAGTGCCAGTGATGCTCAGGACCAGGGATGCTCAGGACCTTATCAGCACCTTGGGGAGTTTAAACAATGGACCAATGGACAGCCAGCCACAGCAGCATGGTACTAGAGATTTCTATGTGCTACGTGGGCAATGGGCCCATCACCTGGAAGAGGTGGTTTTGGTAGCAGTGGGTGAAGCAGTGGAAAATTAACCCCTGCTCAGGGCTGCTCCCCATGGAGACACAGGAAATTTTGCCACAGGCATCCCCTGCGAGCAGAAACATACCTTCAAAGAAGGAAAGCAAAGCCCTCCATGGGGCTTTGTTGGTCCCATGTCCAATCTCTCAAAGTTACCTGCTGTTTCCAAGCCTGTAAGTGTAAAAAAATGTTAAGTGGCAGGAGCTGCAGCCCATCCCAGGGGAGATTCCAAAGCAGCCTCAGGAAGGGTGAGGTTCCCAGCCCCGCACTGCAGAAGGGACAAGGGGAGACCTGGGGGTGGGAGCAACCAGTGGATCCCCCTCAGCATCCCAGCAGAGGATGAGGTACCAGGAAGCAGAGAAATCAGCTCCCCAGCTGCTTCCCCTCCTTCCCCACAGCGTGGAGCTGCTCTGCCTGTTTTTAGGCAAGTCTCGGGCAGAGGCCAGGTTTGCAGCTCTGGATGCAGCTCCCCAGGCAGCCGGGCTGCATCCCAGCACTCATAAGATCCGCATCAGGCAGAGGCACCTGATCTCTCCAGCTAGGCAGAAAGCACAAGTCAGAACGTGGGCTGGTGTTTCTCCAGGTGCTGGAAGGCAGGCGAAAGCCAATGTGGCATAAAGCTTGTCCACGCAGCGCTACACCAGCAGTGCCTTCAGCACACACTTGGATGGGCAGAGGGTGTTTATGCGCCACATCAGTGCTTTGTGGCATAGGATACTGGTATTTTCATTCTGGTACCGGGAACTTAAAGCTGGATTTACTGTATCATCAAATGACAGCAGACAAGAGGTCTGAGGAACTGAGAAGTCCCCATGTTCCTGCCAGGAATGCTGTCAACCCGGTGAACAAATTACAGCTGGACTCCTGATAAAGCAGAGACGCTCCTGAACTGTATCTGCACGGCAAAACTGGTAGCAGGAAATTGTACCTTTGAAATATTTTTCCATTAAAACTCTTTCTTTAGAGCGCCGATTTCATGATTTGAAAATAAATTTCAGGTCTGGGGGAAAAAAATCACTGAGGGCTGTTTAATGTCAAGGGTTGGATCCTGATCCAAGCTGCACATGTTTAATTGCACCAGCCTCAAATGAGTTGTTTTTGCTCCACATCCACATAACAGAGACACTAATCTGCCCACACACACACCATTGCAGATACCACATGCACTCTATGCTGGTGCTTTCACATGACTGGAAACCCAGATAAGTCTGCTTTCTCGGGATGCTGCAGCTGAGCTGAAATCAGAGCAATACAACTTCTGAGATGATAGTCCAACATTTTTAGCTGAGCTGAGTGCTCACCAACAAGGCAGAAAAGACACATTCGAGAGCAGATATCCTCCCTTTGCAAAGCAGGTACAGCAGAGCAGGGCAAACATACGTCGGGGTAGAGGAGCCAAGTGACAATGGACCTCCCAGAGCATGGCACTGCTGACAGCCAGCACCTGCTGGGGTGGATTCTCCTGGATGGGGCATCAGAGAGGGACACACTCCAGTCACCACTGATGTGACCACTGATAACAGAGATACAGATTGCAACAGATGGGTGAAATGCAGCCATTGATCTGCCTGTCTTACTGCTCTGGAGAGCAGGTTGAATATAGATAAAACTGATTTTTCTTCTGGAAAGAGAAGCTTTTGTAAAGCTAAAAAAAAAAAAAAGGAAAAAGGAAAACTAAAGGCAGCATTAAAACCCCATGGACTCATTTCATCAACCAAAAACCCCAAAATTCAATCTTTTTACAGAAACCAGACATTCGAAAGACACCCATTCTGTGCAAAACCCAGTTTTGTTTGGAAAATAAAAAATGCTTTGCTGGAAGTTTCAGGCAGCAGCAAACAGTGGACATGCAAGAAACACTTGCTTTATTTAAATAATTTCATTTCTTTCCTCTTCCTTCTATATTCTCCAAGTGACAATGCACTTGGGCTAGACCCTAAAAGCCACAGACATGCCCTATCTGCATCGTCAGGCTTCCTGTCTGTTAGTGTTGTCTTGGCGCTGTAGGGTCTTCTGGACCACTAAAGTCTCTGTGTGTAACAGTAACATCTCTGGAGCTCATGCAAAGGGAAATGTGCTGCCTCTGCTCTTGCTAACGCAGCCCAGCACAGTTTGGTAGCTTCCCCTCCATCCTTCTTCCCAAAGTTATTGCTCTTACCTGGCGACACTACCAGGAAAAAATTATTTTGTTCCAGCAAGTGCCCATCTCCTTCTGAGGACAGGCAGGCCAAAACACGGAATGACAAAGAAGTGCTTTTTGATATCTTGTCACCTAGCAGGTGATAGCAGCAATAGCTGTGATGAGTTTGCCAGCCTCTGTCCAGAATGGTGGAGCAGGAGTCTCTGCCCAATTTCTCTACCTGCCCACTGGACGGTTCTACATGAGTGAACCAAAAACTTACCAACAACAGGTCCTGGCCCAAAGTACTTAGCAGTACACCCATTGTGTGGATGGCCCATAGTACACCATTGGAAGAGGGATACTTGTTTGGGTACTCACTAAGAGTCAAAATGAACCCAGGTTGTCTGCTCTCTGCATCGTTTTTGATTATTCTCTCTCAGCATCTTCTTTGCTGTATGGAAACAGCCAGTCTGTTAGGCTGGTCCTCTGGCAGCTCTGAGCATCTATAATTCAGGTATCTACCTCGGGAGTGTTGAAAAATACTCCAGAATCCAGGTGCTACATTTTTGTCTTTGCCTATCTGCATTTACATGCTATCAGCCAGGTCTGCTGTACCCTTCTAGACCCCTTTGGTCACAGGGGCTCAGCACCTCCTGAGCTCATTTGGCTTTTTGAATATTTTCTTCAGCTACAAAAATGCTCTTTCCTGGTCTCAGATACACACTATATGGCATTTGGAGTAAACACCTGCAGCTGTCTTTTTTATTTTTTTCCTCCTCTCCTTTTCCTGGTAACATTATGTTCTTCTAGGGAGGAAAAACATTAGCTTGGTGCTTGAGATGATTCAATTACTCAGCAGTAGGTCAGAGAAAAAAACAAACATTGGATGCTGCTTCTTGCATCCTCTAGGCAAAAGCCTTGTTGGAGCGCAGATGAACTGTCATTTCAGACAGCATCCGAGGACCAGTAGTCACAGAATCACAGAATCATAGAATGGTTTGGGTTGGAAGGAACCTTAAAGATCATCAAGTTCCAACCCCCCTGCCATGGGCAGGGACACCTCCCACTAGACCAGGTTGTTTGAAGTCTCATCCAGCCTGGCCTTGAACACCTCCAGGGATGGGGCACCCACAGCTTCTCTGGGCAATCTGTTCCAGTGTCTCACCACCCGCACAGTAAAGAATTTATTCCTAATATCTAATCTAAATCTGCCCTCTTTCAGCTTAAAACTGTTACCCCTCGTCCTATCACTAAACTCCTTGATCAAGAGTGCCTCCCCATCTCTCCTGTAGCCCCCTTCAGGTACTGGAAGGTGCTGTATGGTCTCCCCAAAGCCTTCTCTTCTCCAGGCTGAACAACCCCAACTCCCTCAGCCTGTCAGCCTGTTTCAGTCCTAAACTACTGAAATAGTTTGTACGCTTCTTTAACATCCTTTGTTTAAAAAAAAAATTAGATTGATGTACAACCTGTGGCTATGCATTTGTCTTCTTAAAAACATCTGGGTTCATAATGCTTATTATCAGGCCTATGTACTTTTTCCCCCCTACTTGGAGGGAGGTGTGAAATTCAGCTGACACATACAAATCCTGGCTTTCATTAATAATCATGTCTGCTTTTGCAGAGTCCTGTTCTCCTAGCAGATGTTTGGATAAACTAGAGGCAGATATAAACATCTCCCACAACCTTCTTCACAAGATTTCATTCAAAGGAAGACTGTGCGGCAGCATTTGCTACCTCAGCTTTACACTCTCCCTGGATGTTGGCACACATGAAGCATTGCAAAAGCTGGTAAGCATTTGTGTCCACAGAAACATTCACGCCAGAAGTATTCATGCTGTCATCACACTACAATAGGAGAGGACAAGGGGGGAGGTCCCAGACAGGGAACAGAAATAATGCCCAGGAAATTAGTCAGACTAGATAAATAACAAAGAAAAATGATGCACTTCTAAGAAGCGTGAAAATATTAACAGGTAGCAACCACAAGGAGCTGAACTGTGACCAAGAAAGGAATTGATGCAACCCAGGATTTAAATTTTGGTGCAAAGCCAAGGTCTCACCTCAAGAAAGTCTTCATTCAGCTATTGCCTGAGCACATAAATACCCAGACTTTCTTCTTTGACACTTCTAAGGCTCTGCTGCTCAGCCTCAGTGCCCAGGCTTGCCAGGATTGAGCAACCCAGTATTTCACTCGGCTCTGCCAGCGCACGCTCAGCAGCAGAGCCATTGGCTTGTGTGCCCAACCAGGCAGAGCACCCATCTTCCCAGCCTGTGGGCACAGCTGCCTGACAGAGGCCACAGAGGGCTGGGTGTTCACAACAGCCTAGCACTCACAGCATGCAGCCAAGGAAACAATGTGAACCTCCTCCTCGCATCTTGTTGCCAGCACGACCTGGCTGCCGCACTGGTCCGGTCCAGCTCCCTGCCCTGAAATGCTTCCTCTCTGCTGGAGACACCAAGAGGTGTGTCCACACGGAAGGACACAAAAGCAGGGCACCACTCTGCTGATCCTGGCAGGGCATCCCCCTGCCACGTTCACCTGACAGTCTCTGTCCCCTTTGCATCAATTCCTGGGGACGGGGGGCTCCTGGAGGCTGTGACACAGCCAGGCTTGGAGCTTGGTTGAGGCACAAGCAGGTCACAGAGAAGGATATGGTCACCAAAAACCCCTTTTGCTTAGGGATGCCTGCAAAATGCACTTTGGGAGTAGTCTGAACAACATCTCATCTGCCTGAAGTTCCTTCAGAAAGGACGACAGTTATTTGTATAAGCTCCTGGACTGTTACAGATAACTTCACCTCAAAATATTTCTCTCTCTTGTCTGAGCAGTAGCAGGTCTTCCCCAAAGTGTTCTTCCTGTGGTTTAAGGATCCCAAGGGATGGTGAATCTGTCACAGCTCCAAGCTAAGTTCTCTTGTTTTGGCAGTACCAAGTGTAATAAACTGTCCCTTTCCAGAGCTACTGCAAGGCAGGTTTCTGGTTGAGTTCTCTGTTTGCTTTCTCTGGTTTTTAAGGTGTACAAATCAGCACAGCCACACTGGCTTGCTTCCCGGACAGGAGCAATAGCTGACTTTTACGTGTATTTTTATGATAAATCTAAGCTGAGGTATCTGGGAGCTCCCAGATTGCAGCCACTTCCCAGTTAGTTATCAGAGCTGGATGTGGGCACGTGCCAGCGCTTCCCTCCCTTTACCAACACACTCTGCTTCCACAAGAAAAACACGTCAGTGCACAGGACAGAACCAGCTGCAAGAGAGGACAAGTGTGGACAAGTGGCCCAAGACTCTGGAGCAAGGAAGCAGCCAGAGCGCGTGCAGCCTTAGACACCTCTCAGAGGGTGAGACACAACATACTGTGTGTGACAACCTGACTCCCGGGCTATTTTCCTCGATTTTCTGTGAGGGGCCTGGATCAAATCCTCTTCAGGCCAACAGAAATCTTTTTGGATATTTTAGTGAGAACTGAGTCAACTTCAGTAAACTTTGTCAACAACAGAAATACCAAGATCATTAGAAAGATGGCATATTTTATGAAGATCCTAATTTCTACTTCCTTTGTTTTAGTTTTTAAGGAAGTGTTTTCTCAGGGACTTACACAACTTTTCAGGTTTCCTCTACTCAAGAATCACAGCAGAGAAGTGACATTCACATTTAAATTTAACAACTCTGGTGGCTTATTTTCCTGCTCTCATGTCTTAAATCAAAAGGGGACAAGAACCCAAAGAAAGAGATTGCCTGAGAACTGAGATAAACCTCCTCCTCTTAAGATACATGCTGGTTCAATGTGTGCTCAGTAGGATTTGCAGATATGGACTATCTAATCACGTAAGTGGAGTGGTGCCTATGTACAGGAACAGCAGACTACGCACAAGAACAGAAGAACACTGGGCAACACGTTGCTATGGTCTGATCAGCTTGGTAGGACTGGCTCAAGGAAGGTTACCCTGTGATTACCTTGGTTTTCTTCCCTATAACTTTTCAAACGCCTGCTGTTTGGGCTGAAGTTTTATCCACTGCATACCCATTTCAAGCTAAATATCTGGGGAGTTAGTCTGGCTTTCAGAAACACAGCAGAAGGGAATTTATCTCTTTCCAACAACAAGGCTAAGGTAGAGGATATGTTGCTCTGCCGATGCAAAACTCAGAATTTCCTTTCTCACGTGGTTTAGGGACAAGACACGGAACTAAGCAGTGAAGTAACTTCTGGGTCATGAACATGTCTTTTCCCAGGCCTGTGAAAACCTGTTCAGATTAGCCAGTTCACAAGTTAGCTCCTGAATTTGCCGCTGATTGAAGAGGGACAAAGAGACTGCAGGAGGAAAGGAAATTTCAGCCTAAATTAGTTCCCCAGATTCACAAGATGACCACGGAGTGGACTAGGTTATTAAGGGAAAACAAACAAGAAAAGGAGCACTAGGCTGACCTTGCAGTGTAATGACAGCAAGGTCTTGCCTTGCCTCTCAACAGGTTTCTTGCTTCCCTGGGGAAAGCCTTATCCCAGCACTGTTCTTTGCTTACCCTTAGAGCTTCTTAAACCCTAATTGAAGCTGCAGATCCTGCTGGTTGTTTGAAACCTAAGTTCCTGTCGAAAAAAAAAAAAAAAAAAAAGGCAAATTGGCAGGAAGCTCTGTGGGCATCTGGATCTGGAAGAAAGGAAGGAGATTAAAGACCTGAAACTTCTGCAGACTCCAGACATTTAGGAAGTATTTCTGTTCAAAGAGGAGAGACACAGAAATCAGGGGAAATTATATTACTGCAGGCAGAGGGGAGAATCTAAATTAATTGCCCAAGCACTCATGGTGAGCTGTCACCCTCACCTAAAGCAGCTCTGGGAGCTTTGGGGTGCCAAAGAAGCAAAGACACAGGGAAATCTACAAAGTGGAGGCCATTAACAAGAATAGAGTGAGCTACCAAATTATTTTATTTTCTCCCTTCAGCTAAATACAGTTTATTTACCCAACTAATCTACATTTCTGAGTAGAAAAATATCTCCCCAAGCAATGGAAAGCTTAGTGTTCCCAAGCTGGGCACCCAAGCCAGTGTTTTATTAGGAATCTAATCTAAAAGCTGAGCACATGCCTTGTTGCTGCCAATGAAGTTCTGGTAGAAATGATAGAAAGATAAAGAAATAAACACATGAAAAATACATCTTTACTGAAATACATACATTTGTTGCACTAAGGGTACAGGCACTACATGCACCCAAACGGAGAAATGCATGTCTCTGCCTGACTCACCAGCAGTACCCATGGTAAGCAGCATATGCCAAGGTGCCAGAAGTTTGGAGGATGTGTGTGGGTAACGCAGGGAGTACTGATCCATCTCAGATGGCTTTACTTCCTCTTTTTAAGTTCATAGAAGTGCAGAGCAGATCTGATTCATACCCATTGCAAGTCACTACCCATTGCCCCCAGTGCTGTCTGCACAGGAAGAACATTCAATCTGAAGGTATCACTTCTCTAAAAATCATAAAAGAACACAGAAATAGACATGTGATTCTCAAAAAAAAAAAAAAAATCCAAACCCATGGAACCAGAACCATGAAACAGGAAGGTGGCATGTTGTCACCGGGCTGACTCACAGCAAAGGCTGGCCACCAGACCCACTCACACAGGTCCCAGAGCAGAACCCAGCACAGATCTACAGTCTTCTCATTCACCCGTGTCAATGGCATTTGCACTGCCAATGCCTAAACATAAAAAAGTCTGAAGCTTGAGCTGCAAGAAGTGAGCACTCTTTGGAAAAACCTGGAATATGCCTGTCCTCACATTCAAGGAGAGAAACCTCATTTTCCAGAGGCCTGCATGTTCTGTGGATATTCACTTAGTATTTCTGGATAAATGCAAAATGACAAGTACTCACGGCTCCTGCTCTGGTTGTCTGCATCCCTTGCATCTGACAGACATTGCCTGTTCCATAAGCTGCCCTTGAAAGGCTCATACAAAGCATCCTCCACTGAAAACTTAAGTCTTCTGCCACTGCAAACATTCTTCAATATAGCCTGATTTGTGTCCCTTCAGGGGATTTGGACTGGTGAAATCCAGCAACAGGATGAAGTGCAGAAAAGGCAGACAGACAGCAGTGGGTGGGCAAAGTAGCGCAAAGGAGCACGGCTCTGGTCATTGTAAGGAATGTACATGGTCTTGCATGGTTGTGGTGAGTTCATTGGCACCCAAATGACCTGAGAAGAGGCAGAATGGTAGTTACAAGCCTTAATTAAAAGGGATTTCAGTCTCAGTTGGAGATGCAGACACTGACTGCAGGCCACCTAACAGAATGCAACATAGGCAGGCAAAGCTTGTCCAACACTCATAAATCGTCCCCTGCAAGCCAGACCAGCAAGGATTAGAGCCACATAGCTACATCTCTTGGGATTCAAATGAAGCCACAAAGATGTGGTCAGAGAGGGACGATGCAGTCTCCCACAGGGTTATTTCACAGACAGGGTGATCTGGGACAGAGCTGTGCTCACATGGCTCCGCTGTGTGATTTCCCTGCAAAGAGCAAAGAGCACACGGCAGCTAGGAAATGCAAGTCAATTATAAACCAGAAAATCAAATAGCAGTGCCATCTGGTGTGGTCAGTGTCATTCACTCCCCGTGCACAATCCAAGTACAAAGGACATAGATGGTAAAGAGCTGTTACAATACATTCCCATTGGGAAACTGTCAGGTTATGATTTAAGAAGGGAAGATGTCATCCTCACACGCTCTCACCCTGGGAAAGGGTTTGGAGATGGGGGACACACTTGGTTCTTTTTTCCCTCAAGTGGTTTAAATGCTCAGCCCACTCAATCTAGGAAGCTTTGGGATGCTAATACAGCCCAAAACCTAAGCAAGCGCCTTGTCTGAAATCAGCACTCTTGCCCATTGTAAGAACAGCCTGGGTAACTATCTAGACCTCCATTCATTGCTTTGTTAAAGCTGATTTTAATGGAGCTGTGCCAGTTCTGAGGGGCTCCACCCTTCCACTGAGCAAACACATTGCAAGCAAAACCTGAATGAGCCTCTATCTATTTGACAGATCAGGCACTTGCTGTTTAATTATACAGATGAGTAACACCAATGAACGGGTGCTTTTTTCTTTGCAAGTTTGTTACAGTGGAATGAACGCAAATTAGGCTGTAAAACAAAACAACTGTGGTGTAAACAGTGTAATTGCTGTCTTCTCATCTGTGGCAATCAATGATCTGTAAGCCATTTTACATGGCTGCCCCAAGCCACTTCACCATCTTGCAGTCTAGGGGCAATAAATTATTCCTTTGCAAATGAGAGAGAGGAAGATGTACTCCAGTGTGGTACCCAGAGAGAAAGCTGTACTACATCAATGGGAACACAGAGAGTATGGAAAATTATATAGTCACCCACTTGTTGACACAAAGAAGGGAGGGACAAGTTGAGGCACAATTAATATAGGCAGGTCTTCATCTGTCAACTCTACTTAGTAAAGTCTCCGGAAGGGATGTTTACCAGAGGTCACAATTTGTGCCAAACTGCCATGTTTTACAAGAAGGCTTAATCCCTTGCCACTTATTTTCAGCAAAACACTCCAACTCACAGGTATGTCAATCAGCCACGAGACTGAAGTTAAACTGAGACCAACATGTTTTACTGACTTGGGGGCCACAAGAGTATTTAGGTGATTTGCAGGATCTGGAGGAATAGTTTGGAAGAGGGGCTGTTTCTTGATGACAATAAATCAGCTGAAGGTGTAAGCCTGAAAGCCCCCAGTGCCATGTCTCTCCATGCAGCACACAATGTCCTGGCCCTGACTTCTTCATGGAGCCCTGTATGTGCCCTAAGTGGCAAGTGGGGGGATCTGGACAGTGATTTCATCACCTCTGTAGTCCAGCATTCATCCTTACTGCTGCTGCAGGGGCCATCCTCCTCTCCTTCGGTGCAGGCGTTTGAGCAGCTCGCTGGCGAGGGGGGCTGGGGGTCCCATCCCTCTGAGCATTGCCCCGGTCTCCCCACACCTGCATAGCCAAATTGCTGCAGACATTCGGGAAGATGGTCAAACCAAAACTCAGCCCTGCCTGGCAGAGAGCTGCCCCAGCAGGGCAGAGCAGAGGAAAGCAGTGCTTTTTTGGCTGTTGCCCCAGGGTTAGAGACCTCAGTCTTTTCTCAGAAAAGGAGAAATGAAATAGGGCTGTGGCTGGTTTGTCCTGTATCACTTTGAGGTGACAATGCTGACCCAAAGCACAAAGCAGCATCGAGGGCCCTGAAGGCTCAGGCTTTCCTCTTACCCAGATGAATGTCTGAGCCTTTCCCTCTCCATGCAGATTAACTACCCCATGCAACATAATTTTGATGAAAAAGCCAATGTACGGTCCTTCTCAGGCCACGGGGAAGGGGCTGCCATGCTGCCAGCATCACAGGCAAGTGTTTCGTCATTCCCATTCAGGGCTGAGATATCCCATCCTTCATCCCTGTCCTTGGGGGAGCTTTCACCAAAGAGCAAGAGACAGGGCTCAAACCCCTTCTTGCCAACAACATAAGCACACCTTCTCCTGCAGCTCTGGCTCTATGTGCCCTCCCTAAATAGCAGCTGGAGCTTGCAAGGTGGTCGTAGTCCCCAGCAAGGTCAGCCCTACATGCAAGTGTTTAGTCATTCCCATTCAGGACTGAGATACCCCATCCTTCATCCCTGTCCTTGGGGGAGGAAGAGCTTTCACCCAAGAGCAAGAGACAGGGCTCAAACTCCTTCTTGCCAACAACATAAGCACAACTTCTCCTGCAGCTCTGGCTCTATGTGCCCTCCCTAAATAGCAGCTGGAGCTTGCAAGGTGGTCGTAGTCCCCAGCAAGGTCAGCCCTACATGAGAAATCGAACCACAGCTGCAAAAAAAAGGAAGTAGAAAGAAAGGGCTCGGTCTGTGGTCACTACTGCACAGATGGGTGTGAGAGTAGGGAATGAGCACCTGCATGGCTCTGCCTGGAGGTTTCTGAGCCCAGAAATGGGTTTACCTGTGCTGGCAGGGCAAGTTTTCATCTTATTCATCGAGGATAGCTAGAAGAGAGGCTTTTTTTTCTCTAAATCAAAATGAATTCAAGAAAGGAGTTCACATCCAGTTAGAGGCACAATAAGCAGATGTGCTTGCATTTCAGCTTGAAATTATGGCCCAGCTCTTCCCAAGCTCACTTTTCCATACATGGCAAGAAATTCTCACCTGGCCTGTGACTAACCAGCACAGCTGGAGTTATTGCTGCTCTCAGATCAATCCTCAGAGGGGAATTTAGTGGAGTCTCTGGCAATTCCAGCAACCCCATATCTGACCTGCACAGTGCAGAGGCTGAACGCATTGCTTAAGCTCTCCCTAGCTAGTATTTACCAAATGTTAAGAAACAAACAAAAAAAAACAAAGAAAAAAGAGAGAAAAAAAATTGTGCAGGCATTCTCTCAGGCCTCCTGATACCACAACTGTTTATTTCTATATAACTGCCAACAACCCTTTTATATATTCCCAGAAAGGATAATTTGTCCAAACAAAGTACCTCACTGTCTGTGACCACTTACATCACTGCCTGTTGCCTGGTTTGGCAGGGATGGATGCCCAGACCCTCCCAGGGCCTGTGATGGCTTGAGCAGTGAGATCACACAGTTAGTAAGCAAGCCCCTTTCACGTTCCACAGAGAAGCTGACAGGGATCATAACCCTGAGCTTAACAGCCCAGCAGATCTCTGAGCCCTTAACATAGGCAAATAGGATGTCTCTATTTAATAGAAGGGCATGGGGACAAAGATTCACATCTCCGAAGGCACCTAACGGGCTCTGGAACCGGAGTCACACCACCATCCAGGTGCGGATGTATGGCCAGATGTTGGCTCTCCTGGTTGCCCCCATCATTTCCGCAGTGGCTGCACTACACTAATACCTGCGACCGAAGCGAGTGTGATAGCGCTTCCTCCATGCAAGGTGAAGACCTTGAAAACCTTCTTATGCCTCTCTGCTTTTGATTGCTATCAGCATCTTCCTGCACCCTCTTGGAGAGCACCACAGCTTGCTGGCAGTGCTCCAGTTTCAAGAGCATCCTGCCATACCCATTTCTCCGGGTCACGGGCGCATTGTGCAGCTGAGTGTTGCTCTGCATGAGTCCCGGCTCCCAGAGGCTCTGCGATCCTCTGTTTTTAATCACAGCCCAAATTGCCTCCCCCCCAATACTGATTTGTGATTCTAAAAGTGGCCAAGATTCACAGCTTCCTCTTTGGCTTCTTGGGGGTGAAATCTCATCTATGGCAGAAAAATCTAATAAACCTCATCAACCTCAGTGCAATGACACTGCCTTTACCCAGCTGTAACTCCAAACAGCAACTGGCCCTTCATTTCACACCATGTCTCTGACTCTTCAGCATCCATCTTTGCTTCTGCTTCTGTTTTTTAATTTGACACAAATTAATCCCTTTTCTATGTCCTGTTCACACTAAAATGTGGGTTTCGGAAAAAAAAAATTAAAAATAAACTTCTTTTGGCCTGAAGAAGGCAAAAAGGATTGAGGTTCACAATCCCACCTCCAAGCCAAAAACTGGAGCCCCCCACAATTCCCCTGCCCCTTCTGTGGCAGCAAAGCCTCCCACACTGCCTCCCCTCCCTCCCGGGCAGTCCCGCGGGCTTTATCTGCCCCCTCCCATTCCAAGTGCCTGACTCCTCCGGCATTTCTGCTCACCTCCCACGTTACAGGCAACCCAGACCTTTCCACACTGCCCTCATCTGCTCCCAGGGAAAAGGCAAGACTCCTTGCCCCTCCAGAAAGCACAGCCTCCACCTCTGGCTTTGCAAATGTCTGAGCTGTGGAGCTCCAGGGCACACATAACGCTGCCCAGCTGAAAGCCCGTTGTTCTGGTGCTGGGTACTGGGAGCAGCCGGGGCACACAGAGCCCTGCCGAGCTCCTCTGATTGAAAAGCATTCGCCTTATCTCCCTTCTCTGACCATCAGAAGATCCCTGAAGAAATCTCTCAAGGACCAACCAAGGGTAACAATTTGGAGATCAGCCTGGTAAGACAGAGGTGAGACATCAGCTCAGGGACCTGTGGCAGCTTTAATCGAGCTGTCTGAGGAAGCAGCTCACCCTACAGCCAAGCCACCAGATCACACATTTCATCTGGCTTGTGCTCTGTGGACAGTGCCCCGCTGTGTCTTAACTCACTTGACCACAGCTAGATGACAGAAGCCGGCCAGTGCAGACAGGCACGTTTGCACAGTGCTGCATCAGTGTACGGTAGCTCTCCAAGGGTCCAAGGCAGCCCCCTCGCTGGGGGAAGGTTCCACTAGGCAGCCCCCTCGCTGGGGGAAGGTTCCAGCTGCATCACTTGAGCAGGGGATCCAGCCTTGCCCCCGGTGATCTGCAAACCTGCCAGCTGCAAAGGCATCCAGCCTTGTCCCTGGTGATCTGCAAACCTGCCAGCTGCAAAGGGCTTCTCTGCACTCAAACACATAGAGGTTTGTGCATGCAGTATCTTCACAAAGCTCTGGAACAAAAGCCAGCCCCTCACTAATTAGTTTCACATGGGTATCTCCAACAGTGGCTATCCAGGAACTATCAGCTATTTCCAGCCCAAGGGCTGAAGGCATTTATCGCTGTCCTCCTTGTTATCAGGCTCCTTCAGTACAAAGAGACTGGCCTGGTGGTGTGTTCCTAATGGTCTTAATTTTGATGAGGTAAAAGAAAATTGATCTTTCTCTTCTTTCTCTCAGGCCCACAGGAAGCTGAGCTCAGTGCAGGAGCAGCTTTTGCTTCTTTACTTATGAGTAATGCCAGTTTGAACTCAGTTCTCAAAATACATGTCTCACCAGCTAGGAGCTGCTAGACTCTAGTTATTCTTAGCCCCGCAGTCACTGTGATAAGAAGCTAAATGAAAGTGCTTCCCAACAAAAAACCCATTGAAATGAAAATATTTATCATACTACTTTTGGAAATGAGAAAAGGCTCTTCATTTTCAGGGCAAACAACATGCTGTTTCTATAAGAAACCACTTCAAGGCTGATATTTATTCATCTGGACTTTCTGGAGGGAAAAAGAGTGCAAGGTGTTTGTAAGGGGCCCTGCCTCCATACTCCCATTTGGGATCTCCTCTACGTATTTGACAGGGATCTCGCAGACCAAGAGGAGCAGCTGCATCAGACACGGGATCCCAACGCAGAGGAGCTACCACAGTACAAAACTGCCCATGAACACGCCGGATCTGCAGCGAGGGAATGGAAAGAATAAGTCAAATGAGTAAACCCCATGCCCAGCATGTGTGATTGGACAAATCTGCTGTCCTGACTCGGTAGTGTCTTCCACCAGCATAACTACCTCTAGTAGGGTGAGCTCAGTGGAGAAACAGGTCCTTTTCTAGCAGAGCAGTTGATGTGGTTAGGAGATGTGAGCTGTCCATTCCCCATTCATTTATGGCTCCATTCATGGAGTTGGAAAATAAACCTCAGCACCTACACACATCCCCAGCTTTTGTCTTACAAATTTGTCAGATAATGCCAAGCTGAAGCTTTCGGGCTCATCTTTTTAAAAGATGATGGCAGCTTTAAAGATTGGTTTTCCTGAGCCCTGCACATATTTCTTAATAAATAAAAGAAAATTGAAGTGAGTATAAAAAAAAGATGTCTCTCCCTGCATGTATCACACTGCTTACATCCTTAGAGCGTCACAGTTACAGCAATACTTGGCTACACGAATATTCAGAGAGTCCACAGCAGCTTTCAGCAGCACTGGTAGGAGCTGGTCTCTCTCAGGCCAGCGAGGCAAGGGGCAAAGCTCCCTCCACCACTGCAGCCACACTTCTCTCTCCTGTTTTCACCAGCTTGAGGTCTCCTCCGGTCTCTGTCTGCCAGACACTCAGGAGACAGGGAGCACTTAAAATTTTACGAAAAAGAGATCAGGAGGGCCAGCCCCATAGATCTGCAGTGTATCTGTGATGAGTTTCTCTGGGCACACAAGCACCAGCACTGCCTTCACTTTGCAGCTGCTGACAAAAGTCCCCTGCAATGACCCATCCTTCATTCTGAGCCTGGCCTTGCACGGAGAGGACTGATTTGTCCAGCCTGAAGCAATTCACTGCACAACACCAAGGCCACGACCATGATTTTCACTCTTTATGAAAACAGTCAGGCGAAGGGCAAGGCAATATAGTCGGAATGAAACAAGCACAAGGCAGCATAGACTGCTAAGAGCAGGGAAACAGGAGCTAGACAGTGACTGGAAGGCTTGCCATCAAGCAGGGGGTAGGGTATATCCTGCCCTACCCTAATATAACCTTTGCAAGCCTTATGACTCAGAGGTTCACCGTGAATCACCACTCCCTTTCTGTTTCCTTCTGTAACTGAAAGAAGCATTTACTGCTGGCCCATGGCAATGTTAAATAACAGCCCTTCCCATGCTGGCTCGGGTGCCTGGTCCCATAAACACAGGGTGGAGAGGTGGCATATTCCCCAGGCAGCCCACCCACCTGCAGGAGGGGGCACATCAGTCCCTACATGGCTGAGAACAGAGGCAGGCAGGTCCCCTGAGCAGGCTGCAGAGCTAAAGGTGCTGCTTTCTGAGGTTAACACAAACCCCTGGGGCTCAGCACAGCTGTTGTGTGGCTGGAAGGAGGGAAGGGTTTATTATGAAAGCAGAAGCTTGCACGAACACAATGCAGAAAACTGTTGGTCCTCCTTACCCCATCCTACTGCTAACCCCAGCTCTGAGCCTCTGCCCCAGCACCACCGTTCAGATCTTAATCAAATTCAACTCAAAAGTAGTCTTTTCTTTTAAGCAGTTTTCTGATGAGTAACGAAGTCACATCAGTGGCTGAGTCATAAGGAACAAACCTTTGTACGGCAAGAGCAAGCTATGGAAACTCCCTGTCACATCAGCTTTGTGACTGCAGTCTTCAGATGTTTCCGAAAAGGCAGCTTCTCTGTATCACAATTAGCTCAAAACCTGCCAGTGACAGGGGATATATGTTTTGAAAATGTCAGCAGATGATTAAATGGTACCTTAATTGCAAAGAATATAAGCAGAACTGCACATGGGGAGGTGGACTGGTCTGCCTGGTCCCGTGGGACATAATCCACATAATCCATAATCCCATGAAGACACAGGAGATCTGAGTGCTCTTGCAGACTCTGTTGCCACCTTCCTCTGTAACCTTGGAAAAGTCAGAATTTCCAGGTCTATCACCAATCTGAAGGTCAGTTTTCAAAAGAAGCCTAGCACCCAATTTACTGAGCTCCTTATAGCTCAGGGGGAAAAGGGAAGAACACTTGTTGGGGAACCATGTATGCCCCATATATGGTATGGAACCACATCCTGCCTTTGACAGCAATGAACGCTCAGGCAATAGGGATGTGGCATGCTAATCCCAACACTTTTCTAATCTGCATGCAGTTTATGTGCTTTCTGATCCACAGCTTGTACTGGATCTTTATGACTCATAGCCCAAATGGACTTTTCTCCCTTGAGTTTCTCTAATCACTTTTTGAAGCTCTTTATTCTCCAGCATCTACAGCAGAACAATGAGCTCTATAGTTTAATGCTAGACTGTGTAAAGAAGCATTTTCTTTTGTTTGTTTAAAAACTGTGTTACTAAAAAAAGTGTTCATTTTAAGACTCCAGGTTCTCATTTGTGGAAAAAAAGTGAATAATTTTGTCCTATATTCACCTTCTCCACTGCACTCATAACACTGCAGCCGCAACCACAGACCCTTTCAATCATCCCTCCTCCTAGTCAGTAAAAAGTTTTCTTATGAGAAGTGGTCCTATTACTTTTACCATTCCTTTTGCCCCTCTCCACATCCTTTCTACTCCAGCTTAATTTTATTTTTTTCAGCAAGGGAGTTAAGAATTGCATGCACTGCTCTGGGTGTACAGCATCCCATCTGTGAGTGCAAAACACTTCTAGAGTAGCTTGTGATGTTTTCTCTTTTGTGCTCTTTTTCTGTTTGAACAATATCTAACATCTATTTGCCATTTTCTCTCTGCTGAGCATTGAGTTAACATTTTCATAGGGTTATAACATGATGAGTTTAAGCTCTTCTTTGAAAGGCAATAGCTAATTTTAGACCTCACTGCTGTGCATGGTTAGGATGGTTTTGTTTTCCTGAAGTACATGAATTGCATCTGCTATTCTACTATTCAGCCAATAACTGTTATGAGATCCTTCTGTTAATCTTTACTGTCAGTTTTAATTTTTATTATTCTCAGTGAACTGTATCATCAGGAACTGCTGTCACTTCCGTATTCAGTCCTCTTCCAGATCACTTATGAATACATAGAAAAGCAACCCAGGATAAATCACTATAGCAGTCAATTAGTCCATTCCCTCTCATTTGTGAAAACTTTTTTCTTCCTATGCTTTAACCAGTCATTAACCCATGGAAGTGGCTTCTTTTCACAGGCTGATTGATTGGTCCTTTTATATTTATCCTTTTGACCACTAATTTAACCCTCTGTTATTCTTTCCTACCAATTTTCCAAGGACAGTGTGAAGTTTCCTATATAGTTTTCCTATATTTTTCTAGACTCCCATCCTAAGGGACCTGGCTGTTGAGTTCTCCAGAAAATCTGCCCCTTCATCACCATGTGTCTTCACAATATTTGAGGAATGCAAATAGTAAAGACTGAAAATAAAAAAGATCAATTTATAGGAATGCCACAAAGCCTCAGAGTAGATGTTGATGGTAGTCAAGTGTTTATGTATTTAGAGGCAATGCCATGTACTGAGTCATATGTGTCATCAGCTCTTCTGCTGGAACAGACCTCTGTGTTCTTGGCCAGAATACTGAAACATACACAAAGATTTTGACATTATTAGAAAATGTTTATGTGTTGTTATGCCATGTGACGTTATGCCATAGGAGACGAGTCATTCATGCCACTGCAAAAATGCTTGCATAATACTAATCAATGAACTGAATGTGATCTAAATGTCCAAGTAAAAAATTGTTTCACCCAGTAAAACAACTCATGATTTTGCAAGAGTCTCACTCTGGTTGCTTTGTTCTCCAGTTACAGACAATTATACTAACAAAGGCTCAAATGTTGACATAGCAAACACACTGTCTTAAGCCAGTGATTTTCTGTGTTTCCAGTACAGCAACCCAAATTTTCCTTGCATTATGAGCATAACCACAAAATGAACTGAGCAAATATGTTACAACCCCACAGAACTTTGTAGATAACTTACAAAAACTATCACTAATCTGCATACTACCACTGGTTTACGTGCTTGAGCCAGTGTTGCTATGCTATTATGAGAGTATCTCAGGCATCTAAGGATATAAGTTGTATCTTCCTCCTTTTACACATGACGAACAGAAGTGCAGAGACTTAGTCTGCACATTTACCATAGCATGGGCCTCAAGTTACCGATAAGGCCCACGTTCTACTTGGGTTACTTGTTTGTTGTCCATTAATTCAGCCAAGAAAATGTCCTTATGACAAACAGAAGTTACAGGGACAGGAGACAGAAATGATAACCAGTTTGGCATCAATAATGAATTTTTCTCTAAAATGGTAGCAACATCTTTTGTGCCTTTGTTATTGGGCTTGAAATTCAGACCCTTTGGCCTTGGTGGCAACATGGACTTAGCTTGACCAGGAGAAGGCAGAGACACAAAATAAGCATTCCCTTGAAACCAGAATGGTAATGGGGAACAGGCTGACTGTATCCTCACAGTGGATCCAACCATGGCCCTATTTATGTACGGCCAAGCATGATGTATGCATGTACAGTAGCCAAAGTATCAAATATTCCAAGCTATTGTTGAGTACAGATTATGGGGTCAGCCTTTGTTCTGCTGCATGCACCAGCTTTGAAAGAGAGCCTTTGTAAAGGAAAATGGCCTGCTGTTTGTATCAGTTTTCCTCCCCAGAATGAATTCTTCATTTCTCCCAAAGACACACACTAGGTCTAAGTCTCGCTCTCACAAAGGGACTCTTGTCTGGATGCCTTCAATTAGAACACAGATTTTATTTATCAAAACTGCGCATGAAATTTGGTGCCATGTTGATACTTAACATGCAGAACATGCTGCTTCTCAGCAAGCTAGGACAGTGGAAATAGTCACCCTAAAGGAGAACGAACCACGTCTTGCCCTGCTGTAGTACTTCCATCCTTCCACCAGCTCGGGCAACCTGGCTAAGTCAGTGCTACCTCAGCACCTGCTGTCTCTGTAAACAAAAAAATCCTATGCCTTGCTCAAAACCAGAACAAAGACCTTCTGGGGAAGAACTGAGACAGCCTTTTGCAGACATGATATCTTTTTAATCAGCCTTTTGCAGGCATTGTTTCAAAGAATGGACAGTGAACCACGCCCTGCAGGTGGTGGAGGGCTATCTCTGCCTATGAGGAGAAGGCTGGAAGAAAGACTGAAAACATAAACCAGCTGTACTGGGCCACACAAAAGTCTCCATCCAACTAGCTCCACATTTAGTCTCTGAAAGTGGCCAAACCAGAAGCCTCGCAGTTGCTAGTCCTGTCTAAGTACAGCATATAATGGTACCCACCCATAACACCTCCTCAGCCCCCA
The DNA here is from genome assembly GCF_000699245.1 of Pterocles gutturalis. Classification (NCBI taxonomy): domain Eukaryota; kingdom Metazoa; phylum Chordata; class Aves; order Pterocliformes; family Pteroclidae; genus Pterocles; species Pterocles gutturalis. The sequence continues at coordinate 24,745 of NW_010118138.1, forward strand.
GCATTTTGCAGCTTAGGGACTTCCAGAGCCAGAAGTATTATCTTAATAGCCCTGAGTCTATTTTTCTTCCATGAATTGGTCTTCAATGATTTTTAATGTCCACAACATCTTCCATCAGGGAGCTTCACAACTTATATCATGTTGTGTGAGTAACCATCTCTTGTTTTCTGCCTTGAACTTTTCTTCTACTAGTTTTTTTCTGATGTTCTAATTCTTTCGCTGGAGAAGAAATTAAATAGCTGTATTGTGTTTTGTTGGATCTAACCACAGTGCCCAAAAACTTGTAACGTTATTTTTGCCGTACCTGCATCTCCAGTATTCTGGGGAGGGCAAAGAGGTAGGAGTTGTGTCATTAATGTAGTAATTTGGCTATAACTAGTCCCTGTAACACGTCTTAAACTGGTCAGTCTTTCTTCCTGTGGCTGCAGATTGGTCATCCAAAGGTTGAGGAAGGGAGTTTCCATTTTAAGAGACAGTCAAACCTACGTAGCCCATGAACTTTCACCTTCTGTCTCAAAGTGTATGAAACACACCAGGCAGATAGCATATGAAGGGAGAAAGGAAGCCACCAGTGAACCACAACCAAGGCACGAGATGTAGGCTGAGCCTGATGTGAGTATCTGGGAAACGAGGAGGGAACCCAGGAGAGGTGACCTATCCAAAAGTACCCCACCCTGCGTTGTGAGAGAAGCTGTCCTTGATCACTACCAAATACGGGAGGGCAAAACTGTATATCACAGCCTTTCTTCATTCCTTCAGGCTATAGAAAGATATTTAAGCAATAGGAAAGGAGAACTTAGGACCAAGCACCTTTGTAGTCACTGAAACTAGCATCTGTTACTACAGGCAAACCCACGTTCAATCACTTTTCATAAAGCAATGAAGCGCCCTTTTAACTCAGCCTAGGATTTTTGGCCTTTCATTTCCTGACAGAGATATCACTTTTCTGGCCATTAAAAAACCCGTTCTCTTCTCCAGCCTAAATGCGTTCATTTCTTATTAACACCCATTTGTTCTTGTGCCAGAATAGTTCACATGCTGGAATAACTGGGGGGATTTTGCTCCTGTGTGGCATTGACACCTTTCCTGAAACACTCAGAAATTATCATATCCCCTCTCAACCCTCATTTTATTACGCTGTATCAGCCAAAGTCTTTTAATGTCACGCTGTAAACCACACTAGCATTCCCCTTCTCAACATCTGTTCCACTTTAAATTCACCATTCTGGGAATTATCGAGAATTACACACAGCATTTCAAAGGATGCTCCTAACTGAGTTATTAGCAGTAGGGACCTGAACTCTGGCAAGCTAGACATAAAAGCAGAAGGCTTTCCTGCCAGAGATGGAGACATTGCCATGCTCTGGCAGACTTACAAATCTTTACATGGTCTGGATAAGAGACAGGGGCAGGGAGCCACACATCACCTGTACCCACAGTTTGGCTGACGGATGCGTATCCCACCAGTGAATTAAATACCCGGACGAAGTTTGTAACCGGTTCCCTTATCCATGGCAAGTGACAGCAAGCATGGTTTCGCTGTGTACCTGGAAGAGTATCAGGCAGACCAAGGAGTAAGAGATTTATAGGAAAGCCAGAGCACTGATTCAGTACAAAATTATGTCCCATTACTCCATGCTTTGAGTGTGCCTGAATAATCAGCGCCAGAACTACAGTGCTTTAAAAATCCATTACACGGGAAACACAGCTGTTAATCCTAAATTGGAATTAGGCAGAAACCTGGAAGGGAGGGGAAGGAGACTTCACCCTCTTCTTTAACTGCAGTGGACGTTTGTTCTGGAAGCTTTTAACCTGTTTGAAATCATGTTTGAGATGCAATTGGTGTTGCTGGGGAAATACACATGATGGCACATGAAGAAAAAACTGCTCTCAAGTGGGGAGTAGGCAAGAAGAGCAGATGAGCCCTTGTGAAAAAAAGGACTCTCTCGCTCTCCAAGCATCATCTCTAACAAAACAAAATAAGAGACAGAGTGACTGAAAACATCTTAGAAAAATTGGCTGTGCTTAGCTACATTATATAATAGGACATCAGCGAGTCTTTATCTAAATTACACAATCTGAGGCATTTCACCTATTCTGCTTCATAAATGTTTCTTCTTTATCTTCCTCCCATTACAACAACATAAAATGTGTGTCTAAATCCTCGTGTATGCATGCACCATTATTGACTTACAAACACTAGATTGCTCCCCAGTGTTCTTCCTTAATCTCCTGTGATTCAGGGAACACTAAAATACAAAGATTATTGTGCGTTTGATATTACAGATAATATCTTCATCTTGGATGTTCTTAACTCTCCTGGGGCCCCTCCCTCAGGAAAATTCAACCACTGCTACCGCTTTGTGACTCAAAACCAAAAAGCTCTTTCCTTCTGTGCTCTGACTTTCACTAGGAAGCCTTGCAAAGGGCTTGAAGTGAAGAAACAAAAGATCTGGAGTCTTTCTGTGCAGTACACGCTCTTAACCTCCACCGCTGCTGGAAACGAGTCCTGCTTTAATCCAAGCAGGGACAAACACAAAACCAGCTCTCGTCATCAGACCTTGGGACAACAATTCCTGCAGCTGTGCAGTAATGACATTCTCAGTATGGCAGATCTCTATCTAAACCCCAGCTAATTGGTGGGAAGAGGAATGTCTGCACAAACATTCATGTGTCTCAGACATTCCTGAGCTCTACTGCAGCCCCGCCCTCACATCAGAAGCCCCAAATAAATGCCTCAGTCCTCCTGAGGAGCAGGGTACAACTGTGGATAAAATATCAGGAACCTGATGTGGATCCCAGGACAGTAAGAAAAAAGAGAACAGAAGAAAAATATTTAATCTAAATATTAGTGGAGGTAGTGAGAGCACAGAGCAATACAGGCCAAGAGTGATTTGCAAGTAGCTTGTTCCACTGAAAAAGTTGCTTTTTAAGAGCTCAATTCAACAAGGGCAACAGTCCCCCGAGCTTCAAATCCCCATCTTCCAGCTGTAGTGGTGTTTCTCTCCACCCCTTTTGGTATGGGACAGAGTAACCGAGGACCAGCACGAGGGTGCCACGGACCAAAAGCAGACTTATCAACAGCCCTTTTGCCTGAACCAAAGGAAAAAAAAAAAAAAAAAAAAGCCAGCTGTGGATTAGAAGAGAAAAAGTGGTTCATGGAGTAACCAAAGGAGAATTTGGTCCATGTGGTGGACTTCTATTCTGATAGAATTGTCAGTAATAGCACCAAAGAGAAATGGCAATTCAGACAGACATTCAACAGCACCTTCAGTGATCACACCCCCTCCAGGCAGGCAGATGAAGGCCCAGGGAGAGTTCAGCCTGCTTTTCAAGGATGCAAGGTTTCATGGTGCACACTGCAGATACAGGTCCAGGGAAGCAAATCAGCTCCTTCATCCCCTCAGCCATATCACGTATGCAGCCAGCTCTGGACACACATGCACAATGTGGCTTTATCCCAACAAAGGAGCGTTTGTGTGTTCACTGTTCACCCCCACGCTCATATCTGCTTCAGACAAAAGAGATTTTGGTGAAAAAGAGAGGCATTTCCACAAAATATCATTTTCTCTCATTGCCTTGTCTTTGCTGAGCTTTGCTCTTCACTCCTACGTGATGGAGAGCCTTCATAGCCCAGTGGTTATAATTTATCTTCCATAAGCAATTTTTAGGGTCATGTTTACTATCCCTCTCATGCCCAGGTCAGGCAGCATGACTGACAAGTGTCAAGCATTAGGGTAAGGATGAGTAAAGCAGTCACACAGGGAGGAAAGGGAAGAGCTTCCCTGCTGTCTTTTATCTGCCTTGAGTACAAGGTGACAGTGAGATGCAGGTCTCCTGCCCGTTACACAGTCCCCCCACCCCCCTGCTACCCTATAGCCCTGTGGACACAGCTGATGTGCAGATTAAAGGACCCATGGCCAATTGCCCCAACACATGCAGTCACCAGGTGGGAGAGAGGCCACAAACCTGACACTGAAAATGCCTGAAATGGGCTAATGCATGAGGCAGCATGAGAGGAAGCCCCGGGGATCCCATCAGGGCCAGGAGCAAGTTATCCCACCTGCCGTCCCTGTGGCCAAGCCCACTCTTGTGCCAGGGCTGCCCCAGAATGAAAAGGGAACAGAAAAAGGCAAAGGAGAAGAAAAATAAACTCAAGTGGGAAAGATCTGGATTCCCTGTTCCTTTTCACACACCAAACTAGAAAAAAACATGCAGAGATGGAAAAAAAGGCTAAAGCAAAACCAGCAGAAGCAGTAAAAGATAATTTCTATTTCCTAAATAACAAATAGCTCTTTCAAAATCAGGTTTATACCCTCAGAGAAAGATTCCAGGGGACACATTCATTTTTCCTGCTGTGTAGATTTGTAAAACAAATTATGTACTCACCTGAGTATTGCATAAGATACCAATTAGAAACATATATTTTGAGTAAAAGGAAAACCGATGAGCCACGCTGGTTAATTGCCATTCCTGAGAGATGCAGCCTTCTTCCATTTCTCTCCTCTTCCACTAAAAACAGAGGAGTGTTTTACAAGCAAATGGTAAAAGCTCAGGTCTCATTTTCCAATTTGAAGTCTCAGCACTGCGTTCTTACCCTGTAACTATCTTCCAGCCTCCTGTAATCACACTCAGTGGTTTAAGCTCAGCTCTCACCGGCTTGCAGCAGCCCTTTGCAAAACACTTTATCATGATTTCTGCGTCAGTTGTCCCCCTCTCCCCCACCCATGATTTTCCCTGCCAGGTTTGCTCTCTGAACTGCGATGCTCAGTGGCTCTGCCTGAAACCAGAAGCGAGTGTGGCCCCTAATGTCTATAGGCGACAACACTCCTGACCCACAGAGCACAACAAACTTTTCCACTAAACTCTCCCCACTTGGCTGATAATATTTAAGCTTAACTCCACGTTTCACTGCTCATCTGTAGAACTGATGCATTTTGCTAACGGTACTTTACCGTATCTCTCCCCCCTTTTCACAGACGTCTGAAGTGAAGCACTTAAAATGCAGAGGCGCGGGGTCCCTTAGCTCTCGGACTGCCTGGGTAGTCTCTCCCCAGCTTTCGTGATCCCCCACTCACCTCCCAGCCCCGGGCCGTGGATACAAGCCCTCGTGGCTAGACAGAGGGACCCCACGCCGGGCTCGGGGTGCACACGCAGGGACAAAGAGCAGCGGCAGCTGCCAGGGGAGTAGCGCTTGCCTCCAGGATGTCCACGGGCGACAGGAGAAAGGGGGATCTCTGCTGTGGGGGGGGTAGTCAGAACCGCTTATGGGGCACGGGGGACG